>NC_133108.1:12527976-12722452 GCF_022965805.1 Primulina eburnea
GATTGGATATCGATCAGCATATATTTCGATTTGAATATTAATCAGAACAGGTATTGAATTGAGTTGAATATTGATATTATATCTGTTCGGTATTGTTATTACCAGATTGAGAATGGACCGAGATAGAGTCGGGAATTCTTCTTCTTCTTCTGAGGGAGGAGATAAAGGTATAAATTAATTGTTGAGTTGGGATTGCATAACTCGAGTGAGGTTTGATTCGAGTTTCCCTAAATCACATACTTTACTTATTGCATTGATATTTGCATTGAGTTGATTGATATACTTGTTCTCTTGAATTATAGATAACAGGTGTTAGACGAGAAGTCTCATGACAGAAGTGCCTGATAGTGGTAGGATTACCACGGGCACATTGCACGATATCATAAGATATTGTATTGGCGGAAGTGCCATAGTCTGTCACTGGATAATTGGCTATCGATGTGGATAGAATTATAGCTCCTTCTATTACTGGTGATCAGTACTGTATCGATGTGGATAGAATCATAACTTCTTCTATTACTGTTGATCGATGTTATATCGATGTGGATAGAATTGGAGTTTCTTCTATTACTGGTGATCGATACTATACTGATGTGGATAGAAACAGAGCTTCTTCTATTACTGGTGATCGATACTATATCGACGTTGATAGAACTGGAGTCTTTTATATTACTGTTGGTCGATATGGAATGCCAATGTCTGGAAACCGGGATCCATAGGCTAGGATTGAGTCTAGTCGAAAACGTAGAGTCACGAGTTTGAGTGACAGTTATATCGATTGATATTGATGGATGTTGAATTATGTTTCTAATGTTGGTACATGCTTAGAATGGAATTTATTCTTGATATTGAACTAGGTTTCGGAGTAGGGGACATGTATAGAATATGATTTATTCTTGTTATGAATTTATATCATGATTTTGATATATGATATGAATTTTGATATATGCTATTATATTGTTTATATTATAGCATGTATACACGATTTATACTGGGATATTTATATCTCACCGGAGTTATCCGGCTGTTGTAAGGCTCGAGAATTATCGATATTATTGATGTTGGAATTATAGAGATAAGAATGCACAATTATGAGATTTTGAGCAGCAGGGCCGAAGCCACACCGCACCCGCAGTGCTAAGACTACCGCACCCGCGGTGTAGGTGACAGAAATTTGTGGATTTGTGCGAAGCAACACCGCACCCGCGGTGCGTGCAAGACCGCACCCGCGGTGGTGAGACCGCACCCGCGGCGATGCAAGCGCCGCACCCGCGGTGATCGAAATTTAAGAAATGAATTGCTGCCGAGAGCACAGCGCACCCGCGCTCTTACGTTGCCGCACCCGCGGTGCTGCATGCAAAATGCCACCTTTGAATTTCGTGTTGACACTTGGCATAGTATATATATACTTTGCAATGACACCTCATTGTCTTCATTCAGAACAGGAGAAACGAGGGATGTTCCATGGAAATTCCTTCAAGGTGTTAGACTAGCAACAAAGATTATACAATAACTAGCCATTCGATTTTGATTTCGAATACGGATTTGTGATCCTTGCAACAAGAGCTATTCAAGGATGTAAGTTTCTTTTATTTTCAACATGTTTCGAAATATTCTTGTTGGGGAAGTTTAGATTTGAGTTGAGAAATGTGTTCTTGGTATATTGAGCATCGTAGAAACGTTACCGGACTGATTTTCAGATACTGTATGACGTTGCTTCGAAATTCCAGCATGTATTATGAGAGATTATGCAGATTTTCAGTGTTGGAATGATTGTGTTATTAATGTTGAGATTGAGTTATCGGTATCGCGAGACTACGCTGTTACGCCGTTGAATTACATTGAAATCGATTACAGAATTGTATATTGAGATGTATATTAATAGAAGGTATATTTACATTGCCATTTCAGATTTGAAGTGACAGGTTTGACATTTGATTCGAGATCTCGACAGACAGTGCGACAAGAAAGGTATAATTCATGTGGTCACGGGATTGCACAACTCGATTCAGATTTGATACGAGTTTCCCTAAATCACATACTAGATTGTTATTACATTGATTATGTAATGCCTTGTTTATTGATTTATATTCGAGTCCTGAGATAGGAGAGATTGGCAGACTTGCCAAAACTAGACGTTTCGGTGTATCGTCGCATAGTAGTAGATTTGCTCTATGTGTAGACCCTCGATACAGAGTTGACCGAAGTCTAGGAATAAGACGTACCGTTGCCCCGAGTGGTTGGGTAGGTAACAGACCGTCTTATTCACACCGGGATCCCTAGATTAGAAAAGAGTCGAGTCAAGATGTGAATTGTAGAATACAGATTTGTATTCTACTACATGTTTAGATGTATATTCATGTTACTTGATTTATGTTATGCATTGTACATGATTATGACATTGCATGCATCCATGTTTTATACTGGGATATGTTCTCACCGGAGTTATCCGGCTGTTGTCGTGTCTGTATGTGTGCATGGCAACAGGTGGGGCAGGATCGGGGTCACGAGCTAGATGAGAGATGATGATAGCGTGGAGATCTCGGGCATCGCAGATTACTAGTGTTCCTTATGAAACTTGTACTACTTATCTTTAGAGTTGTCATTTGAACACTAGTGAATGTTTGTACGAACAGACATGTATGTACATTATGTTGTTTATTTCAGTTAACGATATGTTATGCTTTATCTATACATTTGAATTAATGTTAAAAGCAAATTTTTGACCCACATTTTCGAACAAAGATCCAATTAAATCCCAAAAGAATTGAGTTAGATCCCGGGTCCCCACAACAGGTGGTATCAGAGCAGTAGGTTCTGTAGACTGAGATAGAATAGAATGAGCGGGGTAGATCGAGTCATCTTCCTTGCTTTTGAGATGCTAGCATGCTTTATTGCTTTTCCTATTATATGTTGTATTGTATCTGAATTGATTTACAGCATTTCAAGCCTGAATCAGAACCGATTCTCGATCAGAGGTTATGATCAGAGGAGGGCTGAGACAGATGATATTGATTATGTACTAATCAGTTTGATGATCAGATTTATGCCGCCTAGACGAGTGCCACAGCCAGAGCAGGGTAGCACGTCCGGTGTACAGATGGATGTTACCGCTACACCGATGGAGACTTTATTGAAGAGATTCCAGTCTTTCCATCCGCCTACCCTGAAGGGCACCGAGAGTGCAGTAGAGTGCGAGAGCTGGCTCGATGATATCGAGATGTTGTTTGAGTCTTTGGCTTACACTGACGAACGACGTGTGAAGCTGATAGGGCATCAGATGCAAGAGGTTGCCAAGAGCTGGTGGTTGACGACGAAGAGAGCCTTGGAGCACCGAGGCATTGATATCACGTGGAAAGTTTTTAAAGATGAGTTCTACCAGCGATTCTTCCCCGTTTCCTACCGAAAGGATAAAGGAGCTGAATTTGCGAATCTGAAGCAGGGACAGTGGAACATCGAGGAGTATGTTGCTAAATTTTCTGCATTGCTACGATTTGCACCTCATGTGGCCGGGAATGACGAGGCAGTGGCCGATCAGTTCATCAACGGGCTGAATCCGGATGTTTTTACTTTGGTGAACACGGGACGGCCTAACACTTTTTCCGAGGCACTGAACCGAGCGAAGGGAGCAGAGGCTGGCTTGATCAGGCAGCGAGGGGCTTCCTACGGTGTTCAGGGGCAGAGACCGCCACAGTCCACGACCGTACAGTTTCCACCACCTCCTCCTCGTTTTGACAGCGGAGCTAGTGGTAGTGGTAAGAAGGGTTTTCTGAAGGCTAAGGGCAAACAATTTAAGAAATCTGGGAGCAGTTCATCGAGTTCGAGTGGATCCCGACAGAGAGGTCAGGGTTCAGATTCCAGTGGCGTATACTGTGGTTCGTGCGGAGGGCGACATGCCACGGAGCAGTGTCAAGGAGTTCTGGGACGCTGCAACATCTGTAGGCAACAGGGACATTTCGCCAGAGTTTGTCCCCAGAGAGGTGCACAACGATTCCAGAGCACCGGATCATCAGCACCAGCGCCACAGATGGAGAGACAGGCCTCTTCTGTACACTCCTTTCAGCCACCCTCCACTCAGACCCAGCAGAGACCAGGAGGTAGTCAGACCGTGAGTCAGCCTCCCAGACAGCAGGCACGTGTTTTTGCCCTGACAGAGGAGCAGGCACAGGAGGCGCCAGATGACGTCATTGCAGGTAACTGTTTTCTTTGCGGTTATCCTGCATATGTGTTGATTGACACAGGGGCATCTCATACATTTATATCTGAACATTTTGCATTGAGACATTCATTGCCTGTTGAGTCGTTGTCGACAGTAGTGTCTATAGCTTCTCCGTTGGGAAGTGGTTTGATATCTGTGACTACTGTTAGACATTGTATGCTTCAGTTTGAGGGGCATGAGATTGATCTTGATTGTGTAGTACTTGGTTTAGCTGATTTTGACTGTATAGTTGGCATAGACATGTTAACCAAGTACAGGGCCACTGTAGATTGTTTCCACAAGATTGTCAGATTCAGACCCGAAATGACAGACGAGTGGAAATTTTACGGCAAGGGTTCCAGATCTCGGATTCCCTTAGTATCTGCTCTGACTATGAGTAGATTGCTTCAGAGAGGAGCAGAGGGTTTTCTCGTATATTCAGTAGATCTACTGAAGTCGAGCCCAGCATTGGCAGATCTGCCAGTGGTTTGCGAGTTTGCAGATATTTTTCCTGATGAGATCCCAGGGTTGCCTCCGATTCGAGAGGTTGATTTCAGCATAGATCTTATGCCCGGTTCTGTTCCTATTTCGAGAGCTCCATATAGGATGGCACCGATAGAGCTGAAAGAGTTGAAAGCACAGTTGGAGGATCTTCTGTCCAAGGGATATATCAGACCCAGTGTATCACCTTGGGGTGCTCCGGTGCTTTTTGTTAGAAAGAAAGATGGTTCGATGCGACTGTGTATTGATTATAGGCAGTTGAACAAGGCGACCGTGAAGAACAAGTATCCGTTGCCTCGCATCGACGATTTGTTTGATCAGTTACAGGGATCTTCGGTATATTCGAAGATTGATTTGAGATCAGGGTATCATCAACTTAGAGTTAGAGATGTTGATATTCCGAAGACTGCATTCCGAACCAGGTATGGACACTACGAGTTTGTTGTTATGCCTTTCGGTTTGACGAATGCACCTGCGGTATTTATGAGTTTGATGAACCGCATTTTTCAGAGATATTTAGATGATTTTGTGATTGTGTTTATTGACGACATTTTGGTGTATTCGAAGAGTTTGACTGAGCATGCAGATCATCTGAGAATTGTGCTAAAGACTTTGCGACAGGAGCAGTTGTATGCTAAACTGTCCAAGTGTGAATTCTGGTTGCGACAGGTTGTCTTCTTGGGGCATATTATATCTGGAGAGGGTATTGCGGTAGATCCGAGTAAAGTTGAGGCTGTGGTCAGTTGGCCGAGACCGACTTCTGTGCCAGAGATACGCAGTTTCATGGGTCTAGCCGGGTATTATCGACGTTTTATTCGAGACTTCTCCAGTATAGCGAAGCCGATTACCCAGTTGACACAGAAGAACATGCCATTTGTGTGGTCAGAAGAGTGTGAGAGCAGTTTTGTTGAGCTGAAGAAGAGGCTGACTAGTGCGCCTGTCTTGACAATTCCATCAGGTACAGGTGAGTTCGTTGTATATTGTGATGCATCTCACAGAGGGCTTGGATGTGTTCTTATGCAGCGAGGGCACGTGATAGCATACGCCTCTAGACAGCTGAAGCCGCACGAGACTCGTTATCCGATTCATGATCTTGAATTGGCGGCGATTGTGTTTGCACTTAAGATCTGGCGTCATTATCTGTATGGCGAGAAATTTGAGATCTATTCCGATCATAAGAGCTTGAAGTATCTCTTTTCTCAGTCAGAGTTGAACATGAGGCAGCGACGATGGCTTGATCTGCTGAAAGATTTTGATTGCGAGATCAAGTACCATCCAGGGAAGTCGAATGCAGCGGCAGACGCCTTGAGTCGAAAGGTATGTTCTTTGTCCTTGTCGACTATAGGTGTATTGAGTTTAGTAGAAGATTGTTGCTTGTCTGGATTGACATTTAATACAGAGAGTAGACCGTTGCGACTTGCTGCGATTCAGATTGAGCCAGACTTGATTTCGAGGATCAAAGAAGCACAGAGAACTGATCCGAGTGTGCAGAAATCGATGGATATGGTCAGAGCTGGTCATATCTCAGAATATCAGGTCAGAGATTCTGTTCTGTATGTGCATAACCGTCTAGTGGTGCCAGATGTTTCAGATTTGAGACGACAGATCATGTCGGAGGCACATTGTAGTCGGTTCAGCATTCATCCTGGAGGCAGGAAGATGTACAATGACTTGAAGACACAATTCTGGTGGAAACAGATGAAGACAGACATTGCAGAATTTGTGTCTAGATGTCTGAATTGCCAACAGGTGAAGACAGAGAGAAAGAAGCCCGGAGGTCTACTTCAGAGTTTGTCTGTTCCTGAATGGAAATGGGACCACATTTCCATGGATTTCGTGACGAAGTTACCTCGATCTTCGCGGGGCTGTGACGCGATTTGGGTTGTGATAGACAGATTGACCAAATCAGCGTGCTTTATTCCGTACAGGATGACTTATCGACATGATCAGATGGCAGCGTTGTATGTCAGAGAGGTCGTCAGATTGCATGGTGTGCCGAAGTCGATCGTATCAGATCGTGATCCACGATTCACTTCTCACTTTTGGCACAGCTTGCAGCAGGCTTTGGGTACGACTTTACACCTGAGCACTGCTTATCATCCCCAGACGGACGGACAGTCAGAGCGGACTATCCAGACTTTAGAAGATATGCTGAGAGCTGTAGTACTAGATTTTGGTACTAGTTGGCAAGATTCATTGCCGTTGTGTGAGTTTTCATACAACAACAGCTATCAGACTAGCATTGAGATGGCACCGTTCGAAGCTTTATACGGAAAGAAGTGCAGATCTCCGTTGTACTGGGATGATATTTCTGAGGTACCAGAGTTAGGGCCTGATATGATTCGTGAGATGACAGAAAAAGTGAAGATCATTCAGAAACGAATGAAGACGGCACAGGATAGGCAAGCGAAGTACGCCAATATTAGACGTAGACCGTTAGTATTCGAACAGGGAGACAGAGTATTTTTGAAGATTTCACCTTTCAGAGGCGTTGTCAGATTTGGCAAGCGAGGAAAGTTATCTCCTAGATACGTCGGTCCGTATGAGATTCTTGAAAAGATTGGCGATCGAGCTTACAGACTTGCTCTTCCTCCTTCACTGTCCGGTATACATGATGTTTTTCATGTATCGATGTTGCGCAGATACATGCCGGATGATTCTCATGTCATTCAACCAGACGAAGCCGAGTTAGATCAGACTTTGAGCTACGTCGAGCAACCGATACAGATTTTGGATCGGAAGGAAAAGAAGCTTAGAACCAAGACCATTCCACTTGTGAAAGTGCAGTGGAGTCGTCATGGCATCGAGGAAGCGACTTGGGAGACAGAGTCTGAAATGAGACAGAGACATCCCGAGTTATTCTTATGATGTGAGTCTTTCTTCCCATTGTGACTTTATAGTTTTGTATATAATTGCATGATTACTTGCTTACGAGTTCGAGGACGAACTTCTGTCTAAGAGGGGGAGAAATGTAAGGCTCGAGAATTATCGATATTATTGATGTTGGAATTATAGAGATAAGAATGCACAATTATGAGATTTTGAGCAGCAGGGCCGAAGCCACACCGCACCCGCAGTGCTAAGACTACCGCACCCGCGGTGTAGGTGACAGAAATTTGTGGATTTGTGCGAAGCAACACCGCACCCGCGGTGCGTGCAAGACCGCACCCGCGGTGGTGAGACCGCACCCGCGGCGATGCAAGCGCCGCACCCGCGGTGATCGAAATTTAAGAAATGAATTTCTGCCGAGAGCACAGCGCACCCGCGCTCTTACGTTGCCGCACCCGCGGTGCTGCATGCAAAATGCCACCTTTGAATTTCGTGTTGACACTTGGCATAGTATATATATACTTTGCAATGACACCTCATTGTCTTCATTCAGAACAGGAGAAACGAGGGATGTTCCATGGAAATTCCTTCAAGGTGTTAGACTAGCAACAAAGATTATACAATAACTAGCCATTCGATTTTGATTTCGAATACGGATTTGTGATCCTTGCAACAAGAGCTATTCAAGGATGTAAGTTTCTTTTATTTTCAACATGTTTCGAAATATACTTGTTGGGGAAGTTTAGATTTGAGTTGAGAAATGTGTTCTTGGTATATTGAGCATCGTAGAAACGTTACCGGACTGATTTTCAGATACTGTATGACGTTGCTTCGAAATTCCAGCATGTATTATGAGAGATTATGCAGATTTTCAGTGTTGGAATGATTGTGTTATTAATGTTGAGATTGAGTTATCGGTATCCCGAGACTACGCTGTTACGCCGTTGAATTACATTGAAATCGATTACAGAATTGTATATTGAGATGTATATTAATAGAAGGTATATTTACATTGCCATTTCAGATTTGAAGTGACAGGTTTGACATTTGATTCGAGATCTCGACAGACAGTGCGACAAGAAAGGTATAATTCATGTGGTCACGGGATTGCGCAACTCGATTCAGATTTGATACGAGTTTCCCTAAATCACATACTAGATTGTTATTACATTGATTATGTAATGCCTTGTTTATTGATTTATATTCGAGTCCTGAGATAGGAGAGATTGGCAGACTTGCCAAAACTAGACGTTTCGGTGTATCGTCGCATAGTAGTAGATTTGCTCTATGTGTAGACCCTCGATACAGAGTTGACCGAAGTCTAGGAATAAGACGTACCGTTGCCCCGAGTGGTTGGGTAGGTAACAGACCGTCTTATTCACACCGGGATCCCTAGATTAGAAAAGAGTCGAGTCAAGATGTGAATTGTAGAATACAGATTTGTATTCTACTACATGTTTAGATGTATATTCATGTTACTTGATTTATGTTATGCATTGTACATGATTATGACATTGCATGCATCCATGTTTTATACTGGGATATGTTCTCACCGGAGTTATCCGGCTGTTGTCGTGTCTGTATGTGTGCATGGCAACAGGTGGGGCAGGATCGGGGTCACGAGCTAGATGAGAGATGATGATAGCGTGGAGATCTCGGGCATCGCAGATTACTAGTGTTCCTTATGAAACTTGTACTACTTATCTTTAGAGTTGTCATTTGAACACTAGTGAATGTTTGTACGAACAGACATGTATGTACATTATGTTGTTTATTTCAGTTAACGATATGTTATGCTTTATCTATACATTTGAATTAATGTTAAAAGCAAATTTTTGACCCACATTTTCGAACAAAGATCCAATTAAATCCCAAAAGAATTGAGTTAGAGCCCGGGTCCCCACAGCTGTTGTCTTGTTTTGTATGTGTGCATGGCAACAGGTGGGCTAGGATCAGGGTCAAGAAGAGAACGAGGCTGAACTAGATAGCGTGGAGATCCGGGCTTTGAAGCAACTTAGGATTCAGCACTGACTTGTAGTTGAACCTAGTTGAATTATTGTAGATAACATCAGATTTTTATGTTTATGTTTAATATGTAATTTGAATTTAATTACATTACGTTCCCGCTGTGTATTTTAGAAAAAAAAATTTAGACCCTGTTTATTATAAATCATTAAATAATTCCTAAAGACAATTAAGGAATGAATTAGCGCCCGGGTCCCCACAACAGGTGGTATTATAAATCATTAAATAATTCCTAAAGACAATTAAGGAATGAATTAGCGTCCGGGTCCCCACAACAGGTGGTATCAGAGCCAGGTTCCTTGAACTATAGGTTCCTTAGCCGTGAGATAGAGAAGAGTGAGCGGGGTAGAATAAGTTTTCTTTCCTTGCATGTGATTGCTAGCATGTGATTGATTATAATGTGGAATTACATGATGTATGCTAGCATGGTATTATGTTTTATTGCATGGATTTATATGGCATAGAGATGCATATAATGTTGAAATAACATTGTATCTGCTAAGATTTCAGTATGTTGTTACTGTTTATTAAGCTACATGTTACCTGAATATCTGAGTTACTTTGGTAATATGTATTAATTGGAACTGGATCAGAACCAATTCTTGATCAGAGGTAAGCTGATCAGGATTGGGATTGAGACGGATCTATTTCCTGTTACTACTAACGTCTGTGATTATCAGATATTCCTCCTAGAAGGATTCCAGAAAGGGGTAGTACATCGTATGATCAGATGGATGTGTCTGAAACTCTGATGGAAACACAGATGATAAGGTTTCAGTCGTTTCAACCACCGATTTTGAGGGGTGTTGAGGCACCAGCTGATTGTGAGACTTGGCTGGAGGAGATTGAAATGCTGTTTGAATTTCTGGGATTCACAGATGAGTGCAGAATTAAACTGGTTGGGAATCAACTACGGGAAGTCGCTAGGAGTTGGTGGCTGATAACCCGGGAAGCCATAGCACAGCGTGGTTTCACGATTACGTGGAAACTTTTCAAAGTGGAATTTTATCAAAGGTTTGTACCTCTATCATATCGAGAGGACAAAAGTGCAGAATTTGCAAATTTGAGGCAGGGTCCATTGAAGATTGATGAATATTTGGCCCATTTCTTCACCTTGTTAAAATTTGGTCCGCAAGTGGCTAGAAATGATACAGCTGTAGCTGATCAGTTTATCAAGGGCTTGAATCTAGAAATACGCACCTTGGTAACTGTGAAACAACCGAGTAATTTTACTGATACTCTGAATCGAGCCAGAAGAGCAGAAACCGTTCTAATGAGACAAAAGGAAGCTTCATATGTTCTTCCAACACCGATACCACAACAACTGCCTTCTAGAATCGAGATTGGCAGTAGCAGTGGTGGAAAAAAAGAGATGTTGAAAGTTCAAAAGAAGCAATTCAAGAAGTTTGGGAGCGGTTCATCTAGCTCTAGCGGTTCTAGTCCGAGTTATACTGGCATCTATTGCAGAAATTGCGGGGGAAGACATTCCACGGAGCAATGTCATGGGGTGACCAGTAGATGCCGTGTTTGTAAACAGCAAGGACATTTTGCTAGAGTGTGTCCGCGGAAAAGCTTCTGGAGATCTGATAGAGCATAACCATCTGGTTGTAAGGACCAGGAGACAGACCCAGGATAGACTTGATGAGATTGTAACAGGTAACTGTTCTTTTATGATTATGTTGCATATGTATTGATGTATACTAATGCATTCCTTGCGATTATCTTTGACTGAGTTGCATTGATATATGTCGTACCTGTTGGGTCTGTGTTACTGTAGTATTGACTTTTATACCTTTTGGGGAAAAGAATTGATATTAGTGATATTCTGTGATATATGCATATACTGCAGTAAGTTGAGAATGAGATTGAGTTAGACTAGCTTGTACTTGTATTGTCTGATGATGACTGCATGATTGATATTGATATATCGAACAAGTACAGAGCTAATATAGAGTATTGCCAGGAAATGGTAAGATTTGGACCTGAAATGGCCAAAGAATGAATGATATACGGTAAGGATTCTTGATTTTGAATTCCTTGATATCCGTATTATATATGATTCGATGATTATCGAAAGGAATGTGGTTATTCCTTTATATTCAGTTGATTTTGAAGATGAGCCTATGAGGGATTGATTTACTAGTAGCAGGAGGTTTGCTATAGTCTGGCAGATGAGATTTCAGGTTTGTCCTGTATCAGGGAGAGTGACTTCGGCCTTGATGTGATTCCAGGTATTGGTTTCATTCTAGAATTTCTTATAGACTGATACTGATTGGATCGAGAGAATTGAGATATCAGTTGAAAGGTTTATTACCTGAAGGGTTAGAGTTACATCTGATTATGTGTTTCTCTGGAATATACTTCAGTTCCAATTATGGGTTGATAAATCCGATATTCAGAGATATTCTCATGATATATGCTCGTTTTATCTCTGATATTTTGATATATTCGCAGCGTATAATTGATTGAATCGGACAGTTTACAGCTGTATTGAATATTTTGGGTACTGAGAGTGTGTATACAGAATTGTTTGGATATGAACTGGGATTGTAACAGATTGTATTCAGAGTCTGTGATATCTGACGATAGTATACTGATTGATTGTAGCACTGTGAGACCATGATCAGTGGCTTAGAACGACATTGAATATAGCAGAATTTTCGAAATGTCAGAAATTGCATTCTATGCAGGTATTAGATCAGTATTACGTATTGATATTTTGAATCTGATCCGATATTGTTATCATTCTGAATCTGTGTTTGATACCGATTGTTATGAACCGTTGAGCTTATATGCAATTTAGTTGAGTCAGAACTGATTTTGAAGATTAAAGCAGTTCAGAAGTTGATCAGACTGTTCAGAACTTGATTTTGATAGTCAGAACTGAATACCAGGTAGGTATTTTTCTTTAATTTATATTATTAACTGATTTGTTGTGTCAGATGTTCGAATTGGAAATGACAGGTATTGTCAGATACACACAATAGTAGATTCAGTACTATTCTGGTAACAGGAAATGTGTGATAATTCGAATAGGCAGTTTTGAAGTAAACAGATGGAATCAGTTATATCAGAATTTGTATTGAAATGTCTAAATCGCTGACAGATGAAGACAGACAGATAGAAACTTTTAAATTACTGATCTTGATTATTGATTTCTAACTAGACATGGGAGTACATTTCTATGGATTGTGTGATGACACTACTGTAATCTTGCCAAGATAGTGGCTATGATTGAACGATTGTTCAAATCTGCATAGGTTATTTTGTACAGGATGACTTACAAATATGACCAGACGACTGAGAGGTATGTCAGAAACGGGAGTCAGATTGTATTGAATGCCAAAATTGATTTTATCAGACTGTGATTTTCGTTTGATTTTATACTTTTGGCTGAGTATATGACATGATTTTTCATCTATGATTTATAGATTGACGGATAGTCGGAGTGAACTATCCTGGTACTGGAGGATATCCAGGAGATGTAGTGCTGGATTATAGCACTAGTTGACATGATTTATTGTCACTTTTGAACTATTGCACAATAATAGCTATCAAATGAGTATCGAAATAGATTTAGTCGAGGTATTGTACCATGAGAACTGCGGATTTCCTTCGTATGGGAATGATATTGCAGGCATGCCTAAGATTGGATTTGACAAGATCAGAAATCTGATAAGAAAAATGAAACTGATTCAGAAGAAATTGAGGATAGTTCAGAATATTGAGACTATTAAGCCAATGTCGGACGATGACTGTTGGTATTTGAGGTCGAAGAAGGAGTATGTCTTTGACAGGGATTAACAGATAATGATATTGATTGTGTTCAGTTATTGATTGGTATATACGGATGTTGTATAACCAATATTCTGAGGTTGATTTTATCACGAATGATGTTGTTGATGTGAGCTTATTGCAGTTCTGTACGTCTCTTTCCTGTATCTGATTTGAGATATGATCTGATTATCTGTATAACATGAGTTGAGTGTTTGTGATTTCGGGGACGAAATCATATCTTAGAGGGGGAGAAATGTAATGCCCGGAAATTTAATCCTAGTAATCTATAATTATTGATATATAATTTGATATGATTATGAAAGGATTAATCGGGACACGAAAATAAAACTACATGTGAAATTCGAGGAAGTTGGGCAGAGAGTGTGGCGCCCGAGCGGTGGTTTTTTTACCGCCCGAGCGCCAATGTTCAACAGAAATATGTCTCGGGCAGAAGATGTGGCTCCCGAGCGGTAGAATATTACCGCCCGAGCGCCAAAGAAGGATAAGTTAAACCTTCGGACAGAAAGCTTGGCGCCCGAGCGGTAAAGATTAACCGCCTGAGCGCCGATTGAAAAATATGAGAATGTGCCACGTTTCTTGATGCATGCAAGTTGAGTGTATATATATATATATACCCGAATCTTCCTGGAGAAATCAGAAAAAGAAAACGAGGAGGAAGCTTTATATCCTTACGCCTTTTTATTTCAATCCGTCCGTCAGATTTTGAATCTGAGTACAGTATCGAGTTCCTATCAACGTAGGCTACAACTAGACGTAAGTTTTGCTACGTTTTGACATGTTCTGGAATTATGATATTGTCAGAATTGAGTAGGATTCATATATGATGTTCTTGTCATGTTAGACATCATAGAATCGAAGTCAGATTGAAGAACAGATTGATTATGTAATTTTTATGATTTTTTAAGTCGATTTGACTAAGAATTCATATCAGATATGTATGGTTTTTGAGATTATGACCAGTATCGATATTGATTATGAGTTCTGGTATTATATCTGTGATGTTTGGACTAACGGGGTTATCGAGACTGTATTGTTATACCGTTGAAACATCAGTTAATTGATATTGATCAGATTCTGTAGTGATTTCGATTATATCGTGATATGGTCGATATGGATCAGAGTATATCTTGATTGGATATCGATCAGCATATATTTCGATTTGAATATTAATCAGAACAGGTATTGAATTGAGTTGAATATTGATATTATATCTGTTCGGTATTGTTATTACCAGATTGAGAATGGACCGAGATAGAGTCGGGAATTCTTCTTCTTCTTCTGAGGGAGGAGATAAAGGTATAAATTAATGTTGAGTTGGGATTGCATAACTCGAGTGAGGTTTGATTCGAGTTTCCCTAAATCACATACTTTACTTATTGCATTGATATTTGCATTGAGTTGATTGATATACTTGTTCTCTTGAATTATAGATAACAGGTGTTAGACGAGAAGTCTCATGACAGAAGTGCCTGATAGTGGTAGGATTACCACGGGCACATTGCACGATGTCATAAGATATTGTATTGGCGGAAGTGCCATAGTCTGTCACTGGATAATTGGCTATCGATGTGGATAGAATTATAGCTCCTTCTATTACTGGTGATCAGTACTGTATCGATGTGGATAGAATCATAACTTCTTCTATTACTGTTGATCGATGTTATATCGATGTGGATAGAATTGGAGTTTCTTCTATTACTGGTGATCGATACTATACTGATGTGGATAGAAACAGAGCTTCTTCTATTACTGGTGATCGATACTATATCGACGTGGATAGAACTGGAGTCTTTTATATTACTGTTGGTCGATATGGAATGCCAATGTCTGGAAACCGGGATCCATAGGCTAGGATTGAGTCTAGTCGAAAACGTAGAGTCACGAGTTTGAGTGACAGTTATATCAATTGATATTGATGGATGTTGAATTATGTTCCTAATGTTGGTACATGCTTAGAATGGAATTTATTCTTGATATTGAACTAGGTTCCGGAGTAGGGGACATGTATAGAATATGATTTATTCTTGTTATGGATTTATATAATGATTTTGATATATGATATGAATTTTGATAGATGCTATTATATTGTTTATATGATAGCATGTATACATGATTTATACTGGGATATTTATATCTCACCGGAGTTATCCGGCTGTTGTCTTGTTTTGTATGTGTGCATGGCAACAGGTGGGCTAGGATCAGGGTCAAGAAGAGAACGAGGCTGGACTAGATAGCGTGGAGATCCGGGCTTTGAAGCAACTTAGGATTCAGCACTGACTTGTAGTTGAACCTAGTTGAATTATTGTAGATAACATCAGATTTGTATGTTTATGTTTAATATGTAATTTGAATTTAATTACATTACGTTCCCGCTGTGTATTTTAGAAAAAAAAAAATTTAGACCCTGTTTATTATAAATCATTAAATAATTCCTAAAGACAATTAAGGAATGAATTAGCGTCCGGGTCCCCACAACATGTGGTATTATAAATCATTAAATAATTCCTAAAGACAATTAAGGAATGAATTAGCGTCCGGATCCCCACAAAAATGATGAAGGAAAGGAAGAAGGGAGCTTTGGGAGGAAGATTTGTAGGTGTTCTTTCGTGTTTGCTGTGGAAATAGGTGAGAGGAAACTGATGGAAATGTTTAGAACTTCGAAACTTATCTTCATATATATTAGGCGACGCATGGGCGGTAATAAATTACCGCTCGAGCGCGGAACTTTCTGCCCAAAAGGTGAAAAATTCGTGCACCGCCGCTCAGGCGGTCATTTTCTACCGCTCGGGCGCCACATGTTCTGTAAAATTGTCGGAATGGTAATGTACCGGCGCTCGGGCGGTAAAATCATACCGCTCGTGCGCCACCTATTCTGCTTCTGTGCACTGCTTCATCAAAGATCGCTCCAGAAACGTCTCTTCCGTTAATAATCTGGAAACGTGTAAACTAGGAAGTTGTAGCTCTATGTCTTGGCTTTAATCTCCAACTGGTGTCAGGTTATTTGGAGGTTTGAGTAAAAGGTTATGCCCATTCTCCTAACATGTGTTTGTGTGGGAATGACGTTATACACGACACACTTCGGGGCACTTTTCGCTTGTCTTCCACAATGATTTGGACAAAACCCAAAACGTGAAAGTTGTAGCATTATATCTTAGCTTTCTAATGGTTAAGGTCTTACACAATTTGGATCAATATTCAAATCATTATGCTAAAACCCGTAACAACTGCCGCGATTTCGTCTCATTTCCTGCAGTCCTATACCAACTTTCATTACACTACTTCTACTTACACCTCTTACTATAACTATTTAGGCATATATTCAATCTCAATACACCATGAACAATATAAGTCATGTTAAATCTCAATATTGATACTTCAATCATCACGTGAAATCTAATGAGCTAAATAACTACATAATAAACGACATAAACGCATTATTATCATTTGTACGAGTAACCGGGCATTACAATTCTCCCCTCCTTCAAAGAATTTCGTCCTCGAAATTTGACGTACCAAATAGTTCAGGATATCTCTGTTGGATCTCGTCTTCTCGCTCCCAAGTTGCTTCTTCAATTGCATGGTTGCGCCATAGTAGTTTCACCAAAGGTATTTCCTTGCCTCGTAACACTTTTGATTTTCTATCAAGGATTTGGACCGGTCGTTCTTCATATGAGATATTCGATGCAAGCTCCAATGGTTCATAATGAAGAACGTGAGAAGGATTGGCCAAATACTTTCGTAGCAAGGAAACGTGAAAAACATTATGAACATTTGACAAGTTAGGTGGTAAAGCAACTCAGTAGGCTCTGTCTCCTATTCTTTTCAAGATTTCAAATGGACCTATATATCTTGAACTTAATTTTCCCTTCTTGCCAAAACGCAAAATGCCTTCAATGGTGATATCTTTACAAATACATGGTCACCAACCTGAAATTCCAATCGACGACGTCGCACATCAGAATAACTCTTCTGTAAGGCTCGAGATTTATTAGTATTCATTAATATGAGACTCGGAAGATATGAGAATGCATGACATGTAAGGAGAGGAGAAAAGACATGAGAAATTAGGGTTTTGCAAGACCGCACCCGCGGTCATGCAATTGTGGATTTTTGCAAGAAAGGCCGAAGCCCCACCGCACCCGCGGTGCAACCCAGACCGCACCCGCGGTGCATGGACAGAAAGTTGGCAAATTTTATTCGAAGCAAGACCGCACCCGCGGTGCGAGAAGACTGCACCCGTGGTGGTGTAACCGCACCCACGGTACGAATAAGACCGCACCCGCCATCGTCATTTTTGAAAAATAAAAGCCATGCCGAAGCACGAGCGCACCCGCGGTGAAAAGTGACCGCACCCGCAGTGCTGCATGCGAGAAATCCACCATCTCTTCTTGAGTTGACACATGGCACATATATATATATATACTTTGAGCTGAGTCTTCATTTCTTCATTCTAGCAAAAAACAGAACCGAGAGTTCCTTGGAATAGCTTCAAGTTCTTCATAGCTTAGAAACTATTTTGTGCAAGTTTAGCCATCCGATTTTAATTCCAAGTTAAGATTTGGATTCCTCTCATTACTAGCTTCAAAAGGATGTAAGTTTCTTTATATTCCTGCATGAATTAAGATATTGATGTTGGGGAAATGCTGATATGCTTGTAATTATATGTTCTGGAGAGAATAGACATTATAGTAACGTAAACAGATCGAGAAAATGATGCCATACGTGATTGTTATGAATTTCAGCATGGTTAGAACTAAATTATGCAGATTTTGAGATAGTGGCGGATAGATCATATTGATTATGAATTAGAGATTAAGAGATATTGATATATGTTGAGATTGGATCGATCGGCATATCGAGAATCCGCCGTTATGCTGTCAAATTATATCAGAATCGATTACTGAATTGTATATGTGATAATCTGAATTAGAAATTGATAGAAGATATATCAACATTGTCATTTCAGATTTGGATTGACAGATTTGATACCGACTTGAGACTTCGATTTCTTCCAACGACAAGAAGTTATAATGCATGTTTTGTTTGGGGAGATAAAACTCAAATGAGATCCCTTTTGAGTTTCCCAACCAAAATCACATACTAGATTTATTGTTTATCTTGTAATATGATTGTGATTTGTTTATAGACTTGTATTCAAATCTTTTGAGATGATTATGCTTTGTTTACAGATTGTTATTCATTGCATTTAAGATAGGGAGTCTTGACAGAACACTCAAACTTCTAGACGTTCGGTGATATCACAGCTTAGGGGAAGAACAGTCTCCTATTGTAGATGTGGATGCAGATTAGGCCGAAGTCTAGGAATAAGACGTACAGTCACCCTGTAATGCCCGAAAATTTAATCCTAGTAATCTGTAATTATTGATTTATAATTTGATATGATTACGAAAGAATTAATCGGGACACAAAATGAGATTTTACGCGACGGGTGTAATGCTTGGACAGAACTAGTGGCGCCCGAGCGGTAGAAAATGACCGCTCGAGCGCCAATGTTCAAGAAGGTAATGTTCGGGCAGAGAAGGTGGCGCCCGGGCGGTAGTTTTTGACCGCCCGAGCGCCAAGCATGCTGAATCGAGGGCAGAACCTTCTGCGCCCGGGCGGTAAGGTTTAATCGCCCGAGCGCCGAGCTCGCGCCCGAGCGGTAGATTTCCACCGCTCGAGCGCGAGACGTGTTGGGCCGAGAGTTAGCCATTTGTCCTTATGCATGCGAGGTTTATATATATATATATAAGCAAGCAATTCAGATTTCTCAGAAAGAAATCGAGAGCTTCGGGGAAGAATTGCTTTTGAGTTCCAGAATTCGATTTACGATCCATCCGTCCGTCTGAATTGTAATCCGACTTCGGTACCAAGTTCCTAGCGACGTAGGCTACAACTTGACGTAAGTTTTGCTACGTTTTGACATGCTTTGAAATTATGCTAATGTCGGAATTGAATAGGATTCATATATGATGTTCTTGACATATTAGACTGAAAGCGGACCGGTTACGGTGGTCGGAAACGCAACGGAAGCAAAATTTTCGAATTTTATGACAAAATTTCGGCCACCTAAAGTTTCTTGTGTAATATTTACAAAAACTCAAACCATACATAGGATGATAAGAAAATATACCTATCAACTTTAAAAGGTTGATTGTGGCTCCAACTTTGTTGTTGAACAACAAAGCTCTTGAATGGAAGATGAATCTACAAGCTCCTCCTCCAAATCCTTGAATCTTTCCTTCAAATTAGGCCCACCACTAACTAGGAAGATCCCCTCACAATTTGCACTAGAAAAATGTGAGGATTTATCAAAGAGAAGTGTGTGTTCTTAAACAATTCAAGAACACAAAAATGGAGAGAAAAACTTGAGAGAAAAATCCTTAGAGGTTTCGGCCATATGGAGTGGAATGGAGGAGGGAAGAGTTCTCTTGGGGTTGCAAAAAGTTGATCCAAAAAGTGGCATGCCATGCCAATATTTTATTCAAAAGTAATCCCCAACTCTTCACCTCCCATGCTTTCATATAATATAGTTTTCTATCAAATAAAAAACCATAGACTAAATTTAATTATCTCAAACATATTTGAGACAAATTAAATATTACTTGAATTTACTCAAGTCCCACTAGTTTAAATAATTATTTTAATTGAGCTCTACAAGACTCAATATTATTTAATTAATCCAACACTTGAATTAATTTAATTATTTGGACTCTACTAGGTCCACTAGTGTCTAATTAATTCAACACTTGAATTAATTTGATTTAGTCCATAATAATGTTTATGAAAATCACAATTTTCAATTACATTATTCTCTTGGCCAAATTTTAATTTAGGAACACTTCCATAAATCAAAATTTACATTTCTCTCATAGAAGTCATACTTCTATTTTTCTTTACACTTATAAACTCATTTATAAGTCGTTCAACACATTGAACTATTTTACTTCTTATCGGGATTTACAAAGCTAGTACTTGTGTGGCCCTCAATGGTTCATTGATACAACTAGCCGTGGGTTCACATCTCCATGTGATTCGGACTAAACATGTCCTTATTCGAGCATACCCCTATTGCTCCATTCTTACTTATCAACTCCTTGATAGTAAGAACGTCAGAACTCAAGTCTGATAGTACCCAACCAATCACGTTAAACGCCTAGCAGCATCGCTTACGTGATTCCCTAGGTATCACATGATAGTGCCTGCAAGAACCATTCAATTATGGTTAGCGTACAGTACGGTCCCTTCAACTCATATATCCCGATAGATTCGACAACCATTGGTTTATCGAGAGTTGTCAATGAATCGATACTATGTGTCATGTCGTAGTTGCATCGATGGTGTAATCTATGAAACCCCTTTCATAATTACAACCATACTCTGGCCAGAGATTTCGATCTACATACACATGATAACACATAGGATATCCATACCCAAAGGTAAGCGGTGAATCCCCGACTACAATGCATCGACTCCTATGTGTTTCGACAGAACACCCAACCTTGCCACCTGATGACCCCATGAGAGTCGGTAAACAAGTCAAAGTGTAATTCTAGCACATAGAGTCTCAATGTTGTCCCGGGTCATAAGGACTAATTCTGTACAACCATAAACCAGGACTTTCCACTCGATAAGTGAGAACCACTTGGAAAGTCCTTTTATGGAGGGTTGTTCAGTGCACTCTACAAGGAGCACCTATCTGCATGTTCGGACATCACAATGTCCCCTACCAATGAAACATGGTACTCACATCGCAGATACTAGTCTCTAACTCGAGCGGCCTATATCCTTCTTAGTGGCGGCTGAGTCGACTAGGAACCGTTTAGAATATACAGTATTACAAATATGAGTTTCATGATACTCATCATATGAGCATCTCATATTCTTTCTACTATTTGTATATTCAAGGGCTTTATCTATGCAGCTAGCATGGGTATACAGATAAATATTTGCCAAAATAATAATTTCAAATATTATTAAAATAAAGATTGCTTATTCATAGAGTTTCATTGTGAACACTCGGCCAACACTTGGCTCGACGGGCACCTACTCTAACATAGACATCGTAGAATCGAAGTCAGATTAAGAAATAGACTGATTATGGAATTGTTATGAAATTCTGATTATAATCGGTTTATACCGGACAGATTTGAATTTTGATTGGATTACAGATTGTATTGGATATGGGTTATAGATTGTAACTAATATCTGGTGAATTGGTATAGACGAGGATATTGGAATTATACCGTTATACTGTTGATTTTGAATTAAGTCCAGATTGATCAGATTGTTATTGATTTGGACGGTATATTGATATGAGATTATTGATATTGTCATTGCCAGACAGGCCTGTGAGTTCAGGACTTCGACTGAGCCAGAAACCGACGAAAGAAAGGTATAAGTCAATGTGGTATTGGGAGATGGACTTGAGTCGGTTTAGACTTGGGTTTCCCTAAATCACATACTTTATTTATTGCATGGATAATTGCATTACATTGATTAATGTACTTGTTCTCTTGAATTTAGATGACAGGTATTAGACGAGTTATCTTGTGACAGAAGTGCCGGATAGTGGTGGTATCGCCACGGCACATTGCACGATGTCTCAAGATAGGATATTAGCGATAGAGCTACAGTCCTTGACGGTTAGGTCAAGACACTGGATGTTTGGTTATATCGAGTAATGGAATCTATTACGGAATTCGATATAGGAACACCATATTTGGTTATATCGAGTAAAGGGTATTGGAATTCTTCTATTACGGAATTCGATATAGGAATACCAGGGCACTGGTTATATCAAGTAATAGAGATTATGGTTCCATCCTTTACGGAATTCGATATAGGAATACCACATCTGGAAACCGGGATCCCTAGACTAGGATTGAGTCTAGTCTGAATTATGATTGATGTCGACAGTTTGATTTGATATTGTTTATGTTTCAGATTTTGATACATATTCATGTTACCTGATTACATGCTTTATATTGTTTATATGATTGCATGTTTCATTGATTTATACTGGGGATTATATTCTCACCGGTATATCCGGCTGTTGTCTTGTCTGTATGTGTACTTGACAACAGGTGGGACAGGTCCAGGGTCGAGGAGATGAAGAGCTAGATCGTGATTAGATTGGTGGCACCGGACTTGGACTAGATGTAGGGTTAAACACTTGACTTTAGTTTTAAACCCTAGTTTGAATAAATGTTGAAATACAGGATTTGTATTTTATATACTGATATGTATCTATGTTGTATGTCACTACGTTCCGCATTTTAAAAAAAAAAATTAGACCCTGTTTATTATTGATTAACTAGTCCCAATGATGATTAAGAACTTGATTAGCGTCCGGGTCCCCACAACAGGTGGTATCAGAGCGATAGATCCGTGAGATTGAGATAGGAGCTAGTGAGCGGGATAGAATGAGATTTTCTTTCCTTGCTTTTGATTGCTAGCATGTTTACTGCTTTAATACATGTTACCTGACTTATCTGCTATTGATATGGTATTGTGTATTATTGGAATGGATCAGCTGTAAGATGATCCAGGGAGGCTTGAAACAGGATTATTGTTGGAACTGCTAACCCTTTTGGTTATCAGATATGCCTCCGAGGAGAATGCCAGAACAGGGGAGTACCTCGAATCCTCCCATGGATGTGACACCTACAGCAATGGAGAAATTGCTGAAAAGGTTTCAGTCATTTCATCCACCGACTTTGAAAGGAACGGAGAACTCCGTGGAATGTGAAAGTTGGTTGGACGACATTGAATCACTGTTTGACTCTTTGGAGTATACTGAGGAAAAGAGGGTGAAACTGATAATACACCAGTTGCATGACGTTGCTAAACACTGGTGGATTACGACTAGAAGGGCATTGGAACAGAGAGGTACGGCCATTACTTGGAATGTGTTTAAGACTGAATTCTATCTACGGTTCTTTCCAGTTTCTTATAGGAAGGACAAGGGAGCCGAGTTTGCAAACCTGAAACAAGGTCAGTTGAACATTGAGGATTATGTGGCTAAGTTTTCGACATTGCTCCGATTTGCTCCCCACGTAGCTGAACATGATGAGGCCGTAGCAGACCAGTTCATAAATGGTCTAAATCCTGAAATTTTTACTCTGGTGAATACTGGGAGGCCCAACAACTTCACCGATGCCCTAAACAGAGCCAAGGGAGCCGAGGCAGGCCTGATGAGGCAGAAAGAGGCTTCGTTTGTGGTTCCAGTATCGGGACAACAACCACCTCCTCGATTTGAAGGTGGTAGCAGCAGCAGTACCGGAAAGAAGGATTTCTTGAAGGCTAGAGGGAAGCAATTCAAGAAATCAGGGACTACCTCGTCCAGTTCGAGTGGCTCGAGACAGATCGGTCAGAGCCAAAGTTATACTGGACCATACTGTGGTACTTGTGGAGGGAGACATTCCACAGATCAGTGCCGAGGAGTAGTTGGCAGCTGTCGTATCTGTAAATAGCAGGGACACTTTGCCCGAGTGTGTCCCCAGAGGAGTGCCCAGGGATCACAGGCAGCTGAGTCATCGGGATCCGTGGCTCAGGCAGGGAGACGATCTTCTGCCGTTCATTCCTTTCAGCCAGCACCATCTACTCTGTCACAGCAGAGGCCAGGAGGGGGCCAGATCGTGAGCCAGCCTCCGAGACAGCAGGCCAGAGTTTTTGCTTTGACCGAGGAGCAGGCACAGGATGCACCCGATGATGTAGTTGCAGGTAACTGTTTTATTTCTGGTTATCCTTCTTACGTACTGATTGATACTGGTGCATCACATACTTTTATGTCTGAGCGATTTGCTTTAATGCATTCATTGCCTGTTGAGTCCTTAGCTACGGTAGTATCTGTCACGTCTCCGTTAGGAACAGGTTTGATATCGGTGAAATCTGTGAAATCGTGTATACTGCAGTACGACGGGCATACGATTGATTTAGACTGTATTGTTCTTGGTTTATCTGATTTTGATTGTATTGTCGGCATCGACATGTTGACCAAGTACCGAGTTACAGTCGATTGTTTTCACAAGATAGTTCGATTCAGACCTGAGATGGCTGAAGAGTGGAAATTTTATGGTAAGGGTTCTCGAGCTAGAATTCCTTTGATATCTGCAATGAATATGACTCGATTATTGCAGAAGGGAGCGGATGGATTCCTGGTATATTCAGTTGATTTACTGAAAACGAGCCCAGCATTGGCGGATTTGCCAGTGGTGTGTGAGTTTGCTGATGTCTTTCCAGACGAGATTCCTGGATTGCCTCCGATTCGAGAGATAGACTTCAGCATTGAGTTAATGCCAGGAACAGTCCCGATTTCGAGAGCTCCATACCGGATGGCACCAATCGAATAGAAAGAATTGAAGGAACAGTTGGAGGATTTACTGGCCAAGGGATATATTAGACCGAGTGTATCTCCTTGGGGTGCTCCAGTACTGTTCGTGAGAAAGAAAGATGGGTCGATGAGACTTTGTATCGACTACCGGCAACTGAACAAGGCAACGGTAAAGAATAAATATCCATTGCCTCGTATTGATGATCTGTTTGATCAGTTGCAAGGTTCATCTGTGTATTCCAAGATCGACTTGAGATCTGGATACCATCAACTGAGAGTCAGGGATTCTGATATCTCAAAGACAGCATTCAGAACCAGGTATGGACACTATGAATTTATTGTCATGCCATTTGGTTTGACGAATGCACCAGCGGTATTTATGGGATTGATGAACCGCGTATATCAGAAATACTTGGATGATTTTGTTATCATATTCATTGATGATATATTGATTTATTCGAAGAATATGATTGAGCATGCTAATCATCTGAGGATGGTGTTGAGAATTTTGAGGGCAGAGAAACTGTATGCTAAATTGTCGAAATGCGAGTTCTGGTTGAAACAGGTGATATTTCTGGGTCATATTATATCCGGAGATGGTATATCAGTCGATCCCAGTAAGGTTGATGCAGTGATTTCTTGGCCGAGACCTACATCTGTGCCGGAAATTCGCAGTTTTATGGGTTTGGCAGGATATTATCGTCGATTCATTAAAGATTTTTCGAGTATTGCCAAACCGATTACGCAGTTGACTCAGAAGAATGCTCCGTTTAATTGGTCTGAGGAATGTGAGACCAGTTTTCTTGAGTTAAAGAAGAGATTGACCAGTGCGCCTGTGTTGACGATTCCTTCAGGTACTGATGGATTTGTCGTTTATTGTGATGCATCTCACCGAGGATTGGGTTGTGTTTTAATGCAGTGGGGGCATGTGATTGCTTATGCCTCAAGACAGCTGAAACCCCATGAAACTCGTTACCCAATTCATGATCTTGAATTGGCAGCCATAGTCTCTGCACTGAAGATATGGCGACATTACCTCTACGGGGAGAAATTTGAAATATATTCTGATTATAAAAGCTTGAAATATCTGTTTTCACAATCTGAATTGAATATGAGACAGAGAAGATGGCTGGATTTATTGAAAGATTTCGATTGTGAAATCAAGTATTATCCAGGGAAGTCCAATGCAGCAGCAGATGCACTGAGTCGAAAGGTATGTGCACTATCCTTATCGACGATTGGTGTATCGAATTTGATTGAAGATTGCTGTTTGTCTGGATTAGTATTTGAGACAGATCGTCAGCCTCTGAGATTGTGTGCTGTTCGAGCTGAACCAGAGCTACTTTTGAAAATTAAAGAAGCTCTGAAAGTTGATCAGAATGTACAGAATTCGATTGCGATGGTCAGAACTGGACATCAATCGGAATATCAGGTTCGTGACAATGTCTTGTATGTGAATAATCGTATTGTTGTGCCAAATGTTTCAGAATTGAGACAGTGAATACTGTCAGAAGCGCACAACAGTCGTTTTAGCATTCATCCTGGTGGTAGGAAAATGTATAATGATTTAAAGACACAGTATTGATGGAAACAAATGAAATCTGATGTGACTAAATTTGTAGCCAAGTTTCTGAATTGCCAACAGGTGAAAGCTGAGAGGAAGAAACCAGGAGGATTGTTACAGAATTTGTCCATTCCTGAATGGAAATGGGATCACATTTCCATGGATTTCGTGACACAGCTACCGAGATCCTCCAGAGGTTGTGATGCGATTTGGGTCGTGATTGATCGATTGACCAAATCAGCATGTTTTATTCCATACAAGATGACATATAGATATGATCAGATGGCCGATATCTATGTCAAGGAAGTGGTAAGATTGCACGGAGTGCCGAAGTCGATTGTTTCAGACCGTGATCCTCGATTTACTTCGCACTTCTGGCAAAGTTTACAGCAAGCTCTTGGTACGAAGTTACATCTTAGTACCGCATATCATCCACAGACTGACGGACAGTCAGAGCGTACGATTCAGACATTGGAAGATATGCTGAGAGCTGTAGTGCTGGATTTTAGCACTGGATGGCAAGATGCATTGCCACTTTGTGAGTTTTCGTACAACAATAGCTATCAAACGAGTATCGAGATGGCACCATTTGAAGCGTTGTACGGAAAGAAATGCAGATCCCCATTATATTGGGATGATATCTCTGAAGTTCCTGAGACTGGACCTGATATGATCAGAAATATGACTGAGAAGGTGAAACTGATTCAGAAGAAAATGAAGGCAGCTCAGGACCGACAAGCCAAATACTCCAACCTCAGACGACGACCGTTGGTATTTGAGGCAGGAGACAGAGTATTTTTGAAGATTTCTCCTTTCCGAGGTGTTGTCGGATTTGGCAAGAAAGGGAAATTGTCTCCAAGATATGTGGGTCCTTATGAGATTCTCGAGAAGATAGGAGATCGTGCCTATCGACTAGCATTGCCGCCTTCATTATCTGGAATACATGATGTCTTTCATGTATCGATGCTGCGGAAATATCTCCCTGATGACTCTCATGTGATACAGCCAGACGAGACAGAGCTGGATGAGACATTGAGTTATGTCGAGAAACCGATTCGGATTATCGACCGTAAAGATAAACAGCTCAGAACAAAGACGATTCCTCTAGTGAAAGTTCAATGGACTCGTCATGGCCTGGAAGAAGCCACTTGGGAGACTGAATCTGATATGAGACAGGAATTCCCCGCATTGTTAAATTGATGTAAATTCCTTATACAGTTTTGTATATACTCCTGTTTGATATGATTGAGTGCTTGTGATTTCGAGGACGAAATCGTATCTTAGGGGGGAGGAATGTAATGCCCGAAAATTTAATCCTAGTAATCTGTAATTATTGATTTATAATTTGATATGATTACGAAAGGATTAATCGGGACACAAAATGAGATTTTACGCGACGGGTGTAATGCTTGGACAGAACTAGTGGCGCCCGAGCGGTAGAAAATGACCGCTCGAGCGCCAATGTTCAAGAAGGTAATGTTCGGGCAGAGAAGGTGGCGCCCGGGCGGTAGTTTTTGACCGCCCGAGCGCCAAGCATGCTGAATCGAGGGCAGAACCTTCTGCGCCCGGGCGGTAAGGTTTAACCGCCCGAGCGCCGAGCTCGCGCCCGAGCGGTAGATTTCCACCGCTCGAGCGCGAGACGTGTTGGGCCGAGAGTTAGCCATTTGTCCTTATGCATGCGAGGTTTATATATATATATATATAAGCAAGCAATTCAGATTTCTCAGAAAGAAATCGAGAGCTTCGGGGAAGAATTGCTTTTGAGTTCCAGAATTCGATTTACGATCCATCCGTCCGTCTGAATTGTAATCCGACTTCGGTACCAAGTTCCTAGCGACGTAGGCTACAACTTGACGTAAGTTTTGCTACGTTTTGACATGCTTTGAAATTATGCTAATGTCGGAATTGAATAGGATTCATATATGATGTTCTTGACATATTAGACATCGTAGAATCGAAGTCAGATTAAGAAATAGACTGATTATGGAATTGTTATGAAATTCTGATTATAATCGGTTTATACCGGACAGATTTGAATTGTGATTGGATTACGGATTGTATTGGATATGGGTTATAGATTGTAACTAATATCTGGTGAATTGGTATAGACGAGGATATTGGAATTGTACCGTTATACCGTTGATTTTGAATTAAGTCCAGATTGATCAGATTGTTATTGATTTGGACGGTATATTGATATGAGATTATTGATATTGTCATTGCCAGACAGGCCGTGAGTTCAGGACTTCGACTGAGCCAGAAACCGACGAAAGAAAGGTGTAAGTCAATGTGGTATTGGGAGATGGACTTGAGTCGGTTTAGACTTGGGTTTCCCTAAATCACATACTTTATTTATTGCATGGATAATTGCATTACATTGATTAATGTACTTGTTCTCTTGAATTTAGATGACAGGTATTAGACGAGTTATCTTGTGACAGAAGTGCCGGATAGTGGTGGTATCGCCACGGCACATTGCACGATGTCTCAAGATAGGATATTAGCGATAGAGCTACAGTCCTTGACGGTTAGGTCAGGACACTGGATGTTTGGTTATATCGAGTAATGGAATCTATTACGGAATTCGATATAGGAACACCATATTTGGTTATATCGAGTAAAGGTTATTGGAATTCTTCTATTACGGAATTCGATATAGGAATACCAGGGCACTGGTTATATCGAGTAATAGAGATTATGGTTCCATCCTTTACGGAATTCGATATAGGAATACCACATCTGGAAACCGGGATCCCTAGACTAGGATTGAGTCTAGTCTGAATTATGATTGATGTCGACAGTTTGATTTGATATTGTTTATGTTTCAGATTTTGATACATATTCATGTTACCTGATTACATGCTTTATATTGTTTATATGATTGCATGTTTCATTGATTTATACGGGGGATTATATTCTCACCGGTATATCCGGCTGTTGTCTTGTCTGTATGTGTACTTGACAACAGGTGGGACAGGTCCAGGGTCGAGGAGATGAAGAGCTAGATCGTGATTAGAGTGGTGGCACCGGACTTGGACTAGATGTAGGGTTAAACACTTGACTTTAGTTTTAAACCCTAGTTTGAATAAATGTTGAAATACAGGATTTGTATTTTATATACTGATATGTATCTATGTTGTATGTCACTACGTTCCGCATTTTAAAAAAAAAAAAGTTAGACCCTGTTTATTATTGATTAACTAGTCCCAATGATGATTAAGAACTTTATTAGCGTCCGGGTCCCCACACACCCCGATTGGGAGGGTTGGTGATAGATCGTCTTATTCACACCGGGATCCCTAGAGTTATAGTCGAGTCGAGTCTAGACATGATTTGATTCACATTGCATGTTTATATGGATGTCATTCATAATAGCATGTTTCATGTTTTAGATTGATTTTATGCATGCATACATGTTTATACTGGAATTTGTTCTCACCGGAGTTTCCGGCTGTTGTTATGTCTGTATGTGTGCATAACAACAGGTGGGGCAGGATCTGGGTCGAGACAGAGATGAGATCGGGGTAGCGTGGTGACTTCGGGCGCAGCAGAGGACTAGTGGTTATTACTAGCTTTGTACTACTTGTAGATAGTAGTTTGTTTTAAACACTAGTTGTACGAATGTATAGTAACAAGACTTGTATTGACATTCGATGAAATAAAGTAGAAGTGTAACGCCCCGAAAATTTTAAAGTCCACGCAAACCACGTGCATGCAATTATTAAATTCTTTGTATTTTAGTTAAATTGTTTTAATAGCATTAATTATTTATGTGATGCATATTGATATGTTTAAATTATATTTTCTGCATGGTTGCATTAAAATTTTATTTTTAGGAATATTCAAGTGAAGATCGAGGAACGGGGACCGAGGGCAGAAAGATGTAAAATATTTTGAAATGATTATTTTTAATTATTTGAAATATGGTCGATGCTTTTTATTATTTTCGAAAATAAGGGTTTTGAGGTGATTTTATACGCCGGGACGTAAATTTTATCGGTGTTGGTTTTTCAACTAAAATACGAACATTTTAGCAACCCGGCTAATAAATTCACAAATTTTATTAAACAAAATAATTTTTATTATTTAAGTCAAAGATAATTGGGCCTAATTTGAGGGCTTATTAGTCCTAAGCCTTGATTAATAATTATATGAGTATTTAAATGTTTTTAATCACCCAAAACCCTCACTTTGCAAAATCACTCACGGCCACACTCTTTTGAAATTCAGAAATTCCTCTCCCGCACCACTTCACGGCACAGCACACACAAATATTAGAAGGAGTTTCAAGGGAATTTCGAAGGCATCAAGGCAAGTAGGAGCGATCGTCGCGTCCCGTTCTTCATCGTCAACGGATATTCGAGCGTATTTAACGCAAAGGCACGCCATACATCTCCTTTTCTCATCCATCATATCATAATATTGTTTAAATATTGTATGCATGAAGAACATAATTTATTTTTCTGTATTTTCGGAATATGACATGCACATGGGGGAAAACTTAAGATCTTTGATGCAAACTCATGTTTTTATCATGTAAAGGGGCTGCCATGGTCTTAGGTATGAACTAGTAGTGTTTATGCATGATTTAAGGGCCTAAAACACTCACTAGACTCACGGCAATCACCAAAGAAACAAGCCGCAACTGATAATAAAAACAAGTCGGGACCGAATCGGAACGTATTGATCTTGGGGCTCGGTTTTAGGGAATATCGATGCATAGGCTTGCTTGGGTCACTGCTGGGTTTATGTTAGGGGCTAGGAAGGAGTCCTAGCCATGCTAGGACTCGAGTTAGATGGCTAGGGAAGAGCCCAAGAGCACAAGGACTCTTCCCCAAAGCCACCCGAGAGATTAGAAGAGAGGTAGCGCAGGGTTCCAGCTTGTGTAGGGAAGAGATGGCTCGGCCTGGGGGCTCTGGGCTGGGCTAGGTCGACTCTTTAGGGTCATAGGAGGGTGCTCAGGGGCCTGGGCAGGGGCTGTGGCGGCTTGGTTGGCTGCTGGCTTGAGGGGAACATGAGAACGTGAGGGAGGTCCCTTGTGTGCAGGTTGATGCTTCTGATTTCAGGAGCTTCGCTGCTGGGTTTAGGGGCTTGGGCTGGTCTGGGTCTAGTCTGGGCGTGGTCCAGGGATGATTAGGGTCAGGTGGGCTCGGTAGTTGCTCGGTTGGGAGAGTCCTAGACTAGCTAGGAGTCCTAGTACAACTAGAACACAAGACACACACACATGCAGAAACATGGGCCAAGTTACCGCAGGGTTTTTGCGAGTTTGGGCTAGGTTCCAGGGGCTGGGCTTATTCAGGTAGGTTCCTAGATGGGTTGGCTCGAGTTTGGCTCAAGGTGGCTCGGGTATTTTGGGAGTTGGCTCGGTGTGTTCGATAAGGTGTCAAAAACGAGATTTTAAGAACAAAAATTAGATCCAAGGGTCCACAAGTGTGTCTCGCGACTTGAAAGGGTAGAATAAATATTAAAAATTCTATGTTTAAAATTTGGGATCAAAATAACGAGTTTTGGATTTATTCGGAATTTAATCGCTGCACGAAACGTCAATTAACGAGTTAATTGAAAAGTCTAGTTTTATGCTTTATAAAATTATGAAAAATTTGTGTTAAGCTTAAATAATTATTATGAGTCTAAGTTTTTAATTTGGGAATTTTATATTAAGTTTTGGTTTAATTCGAGATTAAAACACATTAATACGTCATATTTAAAGATTAATTTAAAAGTCATCGATTTAAGCAAAATAAAAATATGAGAAAATTCTTGTAAGCTTAAATAATTATTTGGGACATGTTAGAGTCGTGAAATCAAGAAAAAAGTCGAAACCGTAAAATGTCGCGTCCAGGGGTAAAACGGTCTTTTTACACCGAGAAATTAGTAAAGGTCATTGCAGTGCCCGAAATGCTGTTTTTATGATATTATGATTATTCTTAAATGTTTATGAAATTTTCATGATTAAATTATGATTTTTAAATGTCTATTTGATATTTATGATTTAGGGAAGATATTTAAAATACATGTTGCATGATTGGTTTCGAAAATGAAAAAGGTTATGTTATTCACGATTTTTCTAAAGTGATGTGAATGAAAAATGTTGAAGGATGTGAAGTGATTGTGACTAATTCGTTAATGGTGGCGACGTCGTGAGGGTTATGGTCCCAGTGGGAGCCCGACGATCGTGTTTCCATCATTGCGAATAGGTGGTAGCGGATATGTGGTAACGGTTTTGTGGTAACGGAAGAATGGGAATATCGTGAGGGGAGAAAGCCCCAGAGGGAGCCCATTTATGGGAAAAGGCCCCAGAGGGAGCCCCGACGATCGTATTTCTGTTCGAATCATGATAGGCCAGGGCCCGGTTGACCGGTGAGAGTGTTGCCGGTGTCCCCCGCCGCCCAGTACTGTGGTTTTATGTAGATGGATCCATCGACCCTCATGAGCATGATCAGGAAAGTCACAATTAACGATCTGAATTCAACAAAAGGAAAAGAAAAAATGTTTATGATCATGAAAATGTTTATGTCATGTCATGTTGAGGAAAAAGGGAAAAGGTTAAGGTTTATGATTGCATGTCATGAAATAGTATTTTATGAAAATGGTTATGTTCAAAGTTTTATGCATCATGAAAATATTTATTAAAATGTTTATGTTCAAGTTTATATATCTTCATGAAAACGATATTTGTAGTATCCCGATGCCTAATTTGAGTTAATTATTGGATTAATTGTATTTCGGTGGGATCGGAAGGACCGAACCGGGTTCGGATCGTCCGAAGTTGGTTCGGATCGTCCGAAGTGGGTTCGGATGGACCGTTCTGTTCGGAGTCAGACGAGTCATGTCATGTCAGGGTTCGGATCGTCCGATCGGGGTTCGGATCGTCCGAGACAGGTGGCTGGACACGTGGAAGACATGCAGAGTTCGGATCTTCCGAAGTGGATCGGATCTTCCGAAGTGCACCGGATCGGATCTTCCGAAGTGGATCGGATCTTCCGATCGTTGTCTATAAATAGAAGCGCGAGGCTTCACTTTTCACTCGCCAATTCCGAGAGTTCCAGAGCGTTTTAGTCGTTTCTGATGGGTTTCTAGTCTTTTCCCGAGGTTCGGGCACTAGCGGGGAGCTACTGGTTTTGTAGCGGAGCTGTGCTCTAGTTGGGGGCTAGCGGCATCAGTGGGCTGACTACGGACGCAGGTATAGTTCTGGGTTCCCTTTGGGATTTGGGAGTATCTATTAGTCTAGTTAAGGCTTTTAGATGTGGTTTAGTGATATGGTATCACTTGGATTGTAGGCTTGATTCTAGGGCTGATTGCTAGGATCTACTGGTTTGAGGTACGAAAGTACTATCCGAGATAGCAGGATTGAGTATGCTTTACTATGTGTTGCATGTTTATATGTTGCATTATTATCTGTCATATGATGCATGGTTTATTATGCGGCATTTGCATAATCATGTTGAGCCTGATTATCTTTGAGATAGTCTGTTGAGAGGGTGCTCAGCCCTCATTTGTTGTGGATGGTTGGACCCCGTTGGCCGACGGTGGTCAGGTCACCGGTATATCCACAGGTTCATTTGGTATGGGAGCCACCTCCTGGTGCGACGGCGCAGAGTGCTACATACCTTGACGTCATTTGTCTGAGCAGTATTTCGTTATACCCAGATCCTGGTATCCAGTACATTTTGCATACATGCATGTCATAGTCTTGTATACTCATGCTTTCGGTACTGAGCGTTTTATGCTCACGTCCTCGGTTTATCTCTGTTTTGGACACCCTATTCGATGGGGCAGGTCTCAGGTTAGACGGTCCAGGAGGGAGTGGACAGGGAGCTGGCAGATGTTGACCTGTAGTTGTTGGTATTTGTTCTTGGAATTCAGTTCGATCTGGTTGTTTAAGTATTTTGTACTTACAGATTCGATTGGGTTGTATTATTGTTTTTCCGCTGTTTACCTGATTCAGTTTTAAGTGTTAATTTTGCATGCTTAAGTTCTGATTAGTAGGTGATTCTGGAACGGGTCACTACATTTATGGTATCAGAGCATGCATTAAGATTTTGGGATTTGGAACTGTCCTTTTGGGTTTAATCTCTGGTAACTTTTGTAGCTAGAGATGTCTGGTTTTGACGACGATGCTAGTAGTCATGGCAGCATTGGACGCTGGGGAGACCGCGACGATCGGGAGCGTCGCCGAGAGCATCAAGAACGTCGTCAACACCGTCGTGATGATTTTTGATCGGGTTGTTGTCTGTGATGATCCGACATCGTATGAGGGCCTTGTGAACCGTTGTCGCCAGGCTGAGGGCAGTTTGCTGAGAGGTCGAGCCATGCAGTCTGCTCGTCCTGCTAGTTCTTTGGGTCCCGCGCCCAAGCATTTAAGAAGGCTGGATCTACTTCTTCTTCCTCTGGATCTGGAGGAGTTCACCATTTTGGGAAGAAGAAGGGCCCGTGTCAGCATTGCGGGAAGGATCACCCGACGGAGCGTTGTCGCAGGGTTGCGGGTGCTTGTTACAAGTGCGGTGAGATGGGCCACATGAAGAGAGATTGTCCACAGATGGGCGGAGGATCAGGATCTGGTTCTCAGGCTTCAGTTCATCAGAGGCCGCAGCAGGGACAGTCTACTCAGGGTTCTAACCTCCGACCGCGTACTCAAGGGCAGGTCTTTGCTCTTAACCAGGATCAGGCTGCTGAGGAGAACGAGAGAGTTATCGCAGGTATTTTTAAGTTATGTGGATTACCTGCTTACGTTCTCATTGATACTGGTACATCTCATTCATTCATATCGGCGAGATTTGCTAAGCGTCATGCGTTACCTTTCACTTCTTTGGACGTTGTGGTATCTGTTTCCACACCGATGGGTCATTCGGTGCTAGCTAAACGTCTAGTTTTGGGTTGTCCTCTAGAGTTTGAGGGTAATGTTTTAACTGCTAATTTGATGATTCTTGCGATGGAGGATTTTGATTGCATTCTGGGAATAGATGTGCTGACTGTGTTTAGAGCTACTGTGGACTGTTATCAGAAGTTTGTGCAGTTTCGTCCAGTTGAGGGCGACAGTTGGTTTTTCTATGGAGAGGGAGCGCGACCCCCGATGCCTGTGGTTTCTGCTCTGAAAGCCTGTCGTGCTTTAGAGTCGGGCGGGGAAGGCTACCTTATCTATGCTATTGATTCGTCCGCAGATAGTGTCGGTATCAGTGACATTCCAGTGGTTTGCGATTTTCCGGATGTTTTTCCCGAGGGGATTCCTGGTTTTCCTCCCGTTCGGGAAGTGGATTTCGGCATTGATTTAGTGCCAGGCACGGCACCAATCTCTAGAGCTCCTTATCGTTTAGCTCCATCGGAGATGCAAGAATTGAAGCAGCAGTTGCAGGATCTTCTTGACAAGGGGTATATTCGACCCAGTGTGTCCCCGTGGGGAGCACCAGTTCTTTTTGTCAAAAAGAAGGATGGTTCTATGCGGCTCTGCATAGATTATCGGCAGTTGAATCGTGCTACGATAAAGAATAAGTATCCGTTGCCACGGATTGATGAACTGCAAGGTACCTCTGTGTATTCCAAGATTGATTTAAGGTCTGGTTATCATCAGCTTCGAGTTCATCAGGGAGATATATCGAAGACTGCATTCAGGACCCGGTATGGGCATTATGAGTTTCTGGTTATGCCTTTTGGGGTGACGAATGCACCAGCAGTTTTTATGGATCTGATGAATCGAGTATTTCGGGATTTCTTGGATAAGTTTGTTGTGGTGTTTATAGATGATATATTAATCTATTCGCATGATCAACAAGAACACGTACACTTAAGGATTATTTTACAGACACTTCGCGAGAATCAGCTTTATGCGAAGTTGAGTAAATGTGAGTTTTGGATTGACAGGGTTGTATTCCTTGGTCATGTCATTTCTAGCGAGGGAGTTTCAGTTGACCCGAGCAAGGTGGAAGCGGTATTGAACTGGTCGCGTCCGACGACAGTAGCCGAGATCCGCAGTTTTCTGGGATTGGCTGGGTATTTTCGCCGTTTCATTGTCAACTTCTCTCAGATTGCTAAGCCACTCACTCAGCTCACTCGGAAAGATGTTTCCTTTGAGTGGACATCAGAGTGCGAAGAGAGTTTCTTGGAACTTCGCAGACGTTTGACATCTGCGCCTGTTTTGGCTTTACCGTCTGGATCTGGTGGTTTCAGTGTTTACACCGATGTCTCTTTACAGGGACTAGGGTGTGTTCTGATGCAGAACGAGCATGTGATTGCTTATGCGTCGAGACAGTTGAAGTCTCATGAGGAGAACTATCCTGTTCGTGATCTGGAATTAGCAGCGATCGTTTTTGCTTTGAAAATCTGGCGCCATTATCTGTATGGTGAGCGATTTGAGATTTTCACTGATCATAAGAGTTTGAAATATCTGTTCACTCAGGCTGAGTTGAACATGCGTCAGCGTCGTTGGATGGATCTACTCAAGGATTATGATTGTGAGATCAAGTATCATCCAGAATCTGCGAATCTCACGGCCGATGCTCTTAGTCGCAAGGTGAGATTGTCTGCTCTTCAGACTTGTGCTGTATCTGGGATTATTCAGGATTTCTGTTCGATGGGATTCAATTGTAAGCATCGGAAGGGATCAGAGAGTATCCGTGTAGCCACTATTTTGTCTGAGCCAGTTTTGTATTCTCGGATCAGAGATGCTCAGATGTCTGATTCTAAGGTTCAGAAATTAGCCCGGTTGGCTGATTGAGATAATACTTCTGGATTCCACTATCAGTCCGAGGGTCTTTTGTGCTTATCTGGTCGTGTTGTTGTACCGGAGGATGACACTTTGAGGGAGGAGATTTTGTCCCAGGCTCATCGTAGCAAGTTGAGTGTTCATCCGAGGAGCAACAAGATGTATAAGGATTTGAGGACTCGATTTTGGTGGAAAGGTATGAAACGTAATGTTTATCAGTATGTCTCCAAGTGCCTAGTCTGTCAGCAGGTGAAGGCTGAGTATCGACGACCTGGAGGTTTGTTGCAGAATCTTCCTATTCCGGAGTGGAAGTGGGAGCATATCACGATGGACTTCGTGACTCACTTGCCTATGTCTGCGGGGAATAGAGATGCTATCTGGGTGGTAGTGGATCGGCTTACTAAGTCTGCCCATTTTCTTCCGTATAACAGAGATTTCACTTTCGATCGGATGGCATGGTTGTACATTCAGGAGATTGTACGGTTTCATGGTGTGCCTGTGAGTATCGTTAGTGACAGAGATCCTCGATTTACATCTAGATTTTGGGGTAGCTTTCAGCAAGCTTTGGGCACTACTTTGAGTTTGAGTACTGCATATCACCCAGAGACTGACGGTCAGTCAGAGAGAACTATTTGTACTCTTGAGGATATGTTGAGATCTTGTGTGATGGATTTCGGGCCAGCTTGGCAGGATCATTTGCCACTGATAGAGTTTGCATACAACAACAGTTTTCACAGGAGTATTGGTATGTCTCCGTTTGAAGCATTGTATGGTCGACGTTGTCGTACTCCTCTGTTCTGGGAGGAAGTCGGAGAACGACAGGTCGAGGGTCCAGAATTGATTCAGCAGGCCATGGACAAAGTTCTTGTGATCAAACAGCGGATCAAGACTGCTCAGGATCGACAAGCGAGTTATGCGAACACCAAGCGCAGACCTCTTCATTTTGATGCAGGCGAGAAAGTGTTTCTCAAAGTATCACCTTTCCGGAGGATTCTGAGATTTGGTCTCAAGGGTAAGCTATCTCCGAGATTCATTGATCCTTTTGAGATCTTAGAATGTGTGGGAGATTTGGCCTACAGATTAGCTTTGCCACCGTATCTGTCTAGTGTTCACAATGTGTTTCATGTGTCCTTGTTGAGACGATACGTAGCGGATGAGTATCATGTTTTGCATCCGATAGAAGTTCAGCTGAATCCAGATTTATCTTTTGTGGAAAGACCGGTTTCGATCTTAGACCGGAAGGATAAGGTACTGCGGAATAAGACTATTCCTCTTGTCTTAGTGCAGTGGCAGCGTCGAGGTACTGAAGAAACTACTTGGGAACTAGAGAGTCGCATGCGGACAGAGCATCCAGAGTTGTTCTAGTTGTAGTATTTTCAGTTATGATTGTGATTTCAGTCGTACTTCAGTTGTAATTCATTCTTAAGTTGAATGTGTTGTTGTTCAGAATTGTCATTCTTCAGACCCGATTTCGCGGACGAAATCCTTTTTAGAGGGGGAGAATGTAGTATCCCGATGCCTAATTTGAGTTAATTATTGGATTAATTGTATTTCGGTGAGATCGGAAGGACCGAACCGGGTTCGGATCGTCCGAAGTTGGTTCGGATCGTCCGAAGTGGGTTCGGATGGACCGTTCTGTTCGGAGTCAGACGAGTCATGTCATGTCAGGGTTCGGATCGTCCGATCGGGGTTCGGATCGTCCGAGACAGGTGGCTGGACACGTGGAAGACATGCAGAGTTCGGATCTTCCGAAGTGGATCGGATCTTCCGAAGTGCACCGGCTCGGATCTTCCGAAGTGGATCGGATCTTCCGATCGTTGTCTATAAATAGAAGCGCGAGGCTTCACTTTTCACTCGCCAATTCCGAGAGTTCCAGAGCGTTTTAGTCGTTTCTGATGGGTTTCTAGTCTTTTCCCGAGGTTCGGGCACTAGCGGGGAGCTACTGGTTTTGTAGCGGAGCTGTGCTCTAGTTGGGGGCTAGCGGCATCAGTGGGCTGACTACGGACGCAGGTATAGTTCTGGGTTCCCTTTGGGATTTGGGAGTATCTATTTGTCTAGTTAAGGCTTTTAGATGTGGTTTAGTGATATGGTATCACTTGGATTGTAGGCTTGATTCTAGGGCTGATTGCTAGGATCTACTGGTTTGAGGTACGAAAGTACTATCCGAGATAGCAGGATTGAGTATGCTTTACTATGTGTTGCATGTTTATATGTTGCATTATTATCTGTCATATGATGCATGGTTTATTATGCGGCATTTGCATAATCATGTTGAGCCTGATTATCTTTGAGATAGCCTGTTGAGAGGGTGCTCAGCCCTCATTTGTTGTGGATGGTTGGACCCCGTTGGCCGACGGTGGTCAGGTCACCGGTATATCCACAGGTTCATTTGGTATGGGAGCCACCTCCTGGTGCGACGGCGCAGAGTGCTACATACCTTGACGTCATTTGTCTGAGCAGTATTTCGTTATACCCAGATCCTGGTATCCAGTACATTTTGCATACATGCATGTCATAGTCTTGTATACTCATGCTTTCGGTACTGAGCGTTTTATGCTCACGTCCTCGGTTTATCTCTGTTTTGGACACCCTATTCGATGGGGCAGGTCTCAGGTTAGACGGTCCAGGAGGGAGTGGACAGGGAGCTGGCAGAGGTTGACCTGTAGTTGTTGGTATTTGTTCTTGGAATTCAGTTCGATCTGGTTGTTTAAGTATTTTGTACTTACAGATTCGATTGGGTTGTATTATTGTTTTTCCGCTGTTTACCTGATTCAGTTTTAAGTGTTAATTTTGCATGCTTAAGTTCTGATTAGTAGGTGATTCTGGAACGGGTCACTACAATATTTTAGGTACAAATATTTTTCACTGTTATATGTTGACTGTATTACGTATTACTCGTTATAAAGATTATGGTGTGTTGAGTCTTTAGACTCACTAGGTGTGATGGATGCAGGTGGTATTGAGGGAGGACTTGATGAGTGATTTGACTTGACTGAAGGCGCACACAACCCGAGGACCAACGCTTCTACTTTTTCCGCATTTACGATTTATGAATCATGATTTATGGTTAAAGATTTCTACGACATTTTATTTTATGCTTTTTGAGAGATTTTTGAGGGGTTATAGTATGGGCTTTACTTTTCAAATGATTGCTTTTTAGGTTGGTAAAATGTTTGACGATTTATGCTTTAAAATATTTTTCCTCAGATTTTTAAATGGCAGTTGGATGTTTATTTTTAAAATGATGTCAAAAATATTTTGTGGTTCGGCCGATGCTAGGTGAGGTTTAAAAAAAAAAAAAAATTTCTAGTGCTTTTAAAGCAATAAAAAGGTCAGGACGTTTCAGTTGGTATCAGAGCAGTGGTTCTGTAAAGGGTTGTGCCACCATCAGCGCCGGGAAGATCAGTCGTCAAGCCTCAAAGTTGTAAGTCTACATGCTTTATATGATTTTATGATGTTACCTGCATAAGTAAATGAATTGTATGTTTACGTCACATGTTTAGTAGTTTCATGATAATATATGTTTTATATGCTTTGAATTTTCATACGCGATACGATATGAAATGAAATTTTTTTTTTTTTCAACGCATGTTGGTTTTGTGGTGGAATTGGATTATGTCGATTTTTGGGTTTTAGTATTGACGTTCTAATTTTTGGGCTATAAGTTAATCGAGAACATTATGAATGCTTTTTGGGGAGTCGTAGATTTTCTAAGAAAATATTTATGATTCATGGTTATTAGTCGAATTAATTTTTGGGAATTACTTATAAGAAATAATTATTCTAGGATTGCAACGACTTTGGGATTATAAAAATGTATAATTTTGGATTTTAAGTTTTGATGAAAAGTAAGATTGGTTATAAAAATTTATTTTTGGGAAAATAAGTTTAAAATTATCGAAATTATGTCATGGGAAAACTGTAGAAGAAAATTAAAAATGCCAAAAATTTATGGGTTAATTCAGGAATTTTCGGAATGTAGGGACTAAAGTGATATTTTTGGGGAAAATAAGAATTTATTTTGAAATTGTTAAAGAAATTGGGGATTAGTTTAGCAATAAACGATAATTAAATAGTTTAAATAATAAGAATTTTGAGGATTTAGACTTTTAAGAATATTGGAACTTTGGAATATTTTGGTTTTAATGTTATAAGGAATGTTGATCATGGATTTTTAAGGCTGAATCGATACTAGGCTTGAAAATTTAAGCGTTAGCGGATGCGTTTGGGATTTTAAGATTTAAATTTGATAAGTTGATGAATATTTTGGGTATAAATTAAGAAAAGTAATATATGATATGTATGGTCATCCATATTTTTATATTGGGAATTTTAAGAAAAGTTGAAATTCGAGGTTATAATAATATAACATTAAGTAATTATGGGTCTTTTTAAGTTGCGATTTGAAAATAATGATTTAAGAAGGAAAATTTAATTGGGATACTAGAACTGAATCTAAACTTTGGGTTATTAAGGATAAGCGAATTTCGAGGACGAAATTTAATTTAAGGGGGGAAGATTGTAACGCCCCAAAAATTTTTAAGTCTACGCAAACCACGTGCATGCAATTATTAAATTCTTTGTATTTTAGTTAAATTGTTTTAATAGCATTAATTATTTATGTGATGCATATTGATATGTTTAAATTATATTTTCTGCATGGTTGCATTAAAATTTTATTTTTAGGAATATTCAAGTGACGATCGAGGAACGGGGACCGAGGGCTGAAAGATGTAAAATATTTTTAAATGATTATTTTTAATTATTTAAAATATGGTCGATCCTTTTTAGTATTTTCGAAAATAAGGGTTTTGAGGTGATTTTATACGCCGGGACGTAAATTTTATCGGTGTTGGTTTTTCAACTAAAATACGAACATTTTAGCAACCCGGCTAATAAATTCACAAACTTTATTAAACAAAATATTTTTTATTATTTAAGTCAAAGATAATTGGGCCTAATTTGAGGGCTTATTACGCCTAAGCCTTGATTAATAATTATATGAGTATTTAAATGTTTTTAATCACCCAAAACCCTCACTTTGCAAAATCCCTCACGGCCACACTCTTTTGAAATTCAGAAATTCCTCTCCCACACCACTTCACGGCACAGCACACACAAATATTAGAAGGAGTTTCAAGGGAATTTCGAAGGCATCAAGGCAAGTAGGAGCGATCGTCGCGTCCCGTTCTTCGTCGTCAACGGATATTCGAGCGTATTTAACGCAAAGGCACGCCATACATCTCCTTTTCTCATCCATCATATCATAATATTGTTTAAATATTGTGGGGACCCGGACGCTAATCATGTTCTTAATCATTATTGGGACTAATTAATCAATTATAAAATAGGGTCTAAATTTTTTTTCTAAAATACACAGCGGAAACGTAATGTAATTTACTCAAATTACATAATAAACATGAACATACAAATCTTGTGTCATCTACAAGAATTCAACTAGGTTCAACTACATCTCAGTGCTGAATCCTATGTTGTTTCGAAGCCCGGATCTCCACGCTATCTAATCTTCTCTCATCCTCTTCTTGACCCTGATCCAGCCCCACCTGTTGTCATGCACACATACAAAACAAGACAACAGCCGGATAACTCCGGTGAGATATAAATATCCCAGTATAAACAATGTATACATGCAATCATATAAAAGCATATACGAAAGCATATAATAATTATTCATAACATGTCTCAAATCTGAAACATAAATCAATATCAAACATTCAATAATCATGAATGATATAAACAATGTAAATCAACATGTCGTATCAGACTCCACTCAACCGACGCGTTATCTCAGATTCGACTCCACTGACGCGTCGTCTCAGACTCGACTCAACTCTAACCTAGGGATCCCGATATCTGGATATAGGTAATTATATCGAATCTCAGTCGATAGGAATGAATCAATCCCTAAACGACATCGATATAATTCATATATCAGTGTCTGGGCGAATCAGCCTCAGAATTGACGAATCAGTCAAGAATTAGGCGATTCAGCCAATAAACAGACGAATCAGTCTGTAATTAAGCGAATCAGCTTAAGTGTAGACGACTCAGTCAATAACCAGACGAATCAGCCGGTAGTTAAGCGAATCAGCTTAAGTGTAGACGAATCAGTCAATAACCAGACGAATCAGCCGGTAACTAGGCAAATCAGCCTATGACTCAACAACTCAGTAATCAATACATGCAGTCAGTATCTAAGCAAATCAATCAATGACTAGCGAATCAACCGTCATTACATGCAGTGGCTATAAATCAATAGACTACAATCATAAGTCTCATCAATTGCAAATATCAATGCAATAAATGACAGTATGTGATTTAGGGAGACTCGAGTCAAACCTCACTCGAGTTGTGCAATCCCAACTCAACATAAATTTATACCTTTCTTTCTGATATTCTGACTCTGTCGAAGTCTCGAACCAAAGCCTGTCAATTACTCAATCTGACATGACAATATCGAGGAGTATAATATCAATACATCATTCGAATCAAATCTGTTCTGCTCAATACTTAACCTAATTCGATATCGATGGCATAACGGTATAATATCAATATACCCAACAATACCATATCAATCAGATATTAATTCTAATATCTCATATTCGATAATACCCCAGTCCTGATATCATATCAACTCCGAAATTCATAACAATTCCATATGGTATCCGTTTCTCAATCCAGTTCAGATTATACGATGTCTAATATGCCAAGAACATCATATATGAATCATATCAGATTCTGACAATACCATATTTTTAAATCATATTCAAACGTAGCAAAACTTACGTCCAGTTGTAGCCTACGCTGATAGGAACTCAGTACCGCAGTCAGATTCAAAATCGGACGGACGGATTTCTCACAAAAGGCGTAAGGATTTTTCAATTTTTTTCTGAAGCTTTTATCGTTATTTTCTCGATTCTATCCCATTACATCTGAAGACTTACGTTTATATACATCCCAATTGCATGCCAAGCCACGCGTCTTATTTTCAAACAATTTAGGCGGCGCTCGGGCGGTAAGAAAGTACCGCTCGAGCGCGGCACTTTCTGTCCGGATTCCTATCTTATTTTTCATTGGCGCTCGGGCGGTAATATTCTACCGCTCGGGCGCCATACTTTCTGTCCGAGCCCTTCTTTATTGAACATTGGCGCTCGGGCGGTTAAAAACTACCGCTCGGGCGCCAATAGTTCTGTCCCATTCTTGTATAAGTCATATACTTGGCCCCGTTCGGTCTCGGCACAATGCATCTACAATCATATCAGGTCATCATCACTAAATCATCCCAGATTACGTTAATCATCTCAGATTACGGTAACCAAATTCTTGGGCATTACAAATATTGTATGCATAAAGAACATAATTTATTTTTCTGTATTTTCGGAATATGACATGCACATGGGGGAAAACTTAAGATTTTTGATGCAAACTAATGTTTTTATCATGTAAAGGGGCTGCCATGGTCTTAGGTATGAACTAGTAGTATTTATGCATGATTTAAGGGCCTAAAACACTCACTAGACTCACGGCAATCACCAAAGAAACAAGCCGCAACTGATAATAAAAACAAGTCGGGACCGAATCGGAACGTATTGATCTTGGGGCTCGGTTTTAGGGAATATCGATGCATAGGCTTGCTTGGGTCACTGCTGGGTTTATGTTAGGGGCTAGGAAGGAGTCCTAGCCATGCTAGGACTCGAGTTAGATGGCTAGGGAAGAGCCCAAGAGCACAAGGACTCTTCCCCAAAGCCACCCGAGAGATTAGAAGAGAGGTAGCACAGGGTTCCAGCTTGTGTAGGGAAGAGATGGCTCGGCCTGGGGGCTCTGGGCTGGACTAGGTCGACTCTTTAGGGTCCTAGGAGGGTGCTCAGGGGCCTGGGCAAGGGCTGTGGCGGCTTGGTTGGCTGCTGGCTTGAGGGGAACATGAGAACGTGAGGGAGGTCCCTTGTGCGCAGGTTGATGCTTCTGATTTCAGGAGCTTCGCTGCTGGGTTTAGGGGCTTGGGCTGGTCTGGGTCTAGTCTGGGCGTGGTCCAGGGATGGTTAGGGTCAGGTGGGCACGGTAGTGGCTCGATTGGGAGAGTCCTAGACTAGCTAGGAGTCCTAGTACAACTAGAACACAAGACACACACATGCAGAAACATGGGCCAAGTTACCGCAGGGTTTTTGTGAGTTTGGGCTAGGTTCCAGGGGCTGGGCTTGTTCAGGTAGGTTCCTAGATGGGTTGGCTCGGGTTTGGCTCAAGGTGGCTCGGGTATTTTGGGAGTTGGCTCGGTGTGTTCGATAAGGTGTCCAAAACGAGATTTTAAGAACAAAAATTAGATCCAAGGGTCCACGAGTGTGTCTCACGACTTGAAAGGGTAGAATAAATATTAAAAATGCTATGTTTAAAATTTGGGATCAAAATAACGAGTTTTAGATTTATTCGGAATTTAATCGCCGCAGGAAACGTCAATTAACGAGTTAATTGAAAAGTCTAGTTTTAAGCTTTATAAAATTATGAAAAATATGTGTTAAGCTTAAATAATTATTATGAGTCTAAGTTTTTAATTTGGGAATTTTATATTAAGGTTTGGTTTAATTCGGGATTAAAACGCATTAATACGTCATACTTAAATATTAATTTAAAAGTCATCGATTTAGGCCAAATAAAAATATGAGAAAATTCTTGTAGGCTTAAATAATTATTTGGGACATGTTTGAGTCCTGAAATCAAGAAAAAAGTCGAAACCGTAAAATGTCGAGTCCAGGGGTAAAACGGTCTTTTTACACCGAGAAATTAGTAAAGGTCATGGCAGTGCCCGAAATGCTGTTTTTATGATATTATGATTAAATTATGATTTTTAAATGTCTATTTGATATTTATGATTTAGGGAAGACATTTAAAATACATGTTGCATGCTTGGTTTCGAAAATGAAAAAGGTTATGTTATTCACGATTTTTCTAAAGTGATGTGAATGAAAAATGTTGAAGGATGTGAAGTGATTGTAACTAATTCGTTAATGGTGGCGACGTCATGAGGGTTATGGTCCCAGTGGGAGCCCGACGATCGTGTTTCCATCATTGCGAATAGGTGGTAGCGGATATGTGGTAACGGTTTTGTGGTAACGGAAGAATGGGAATATCGTGAGGGGAGAAGGCCCCAGAGGGAGCCCATTTATGGGAAAAGGCCCCAGAGGGAGCCCCGATGATCGTATTTCTGTTCGAATCATGATAGGCCAGGGCCCGGTTGACCGGTGAGAGTGTTGCCGATGTCCCCCGCCGCCCAGTACTGTGGTTTTATGTAGATAGATCCATCGACCCTCATGAGCATGATCAGGAAAGTCACAATTAACGATCTGAATTCAACAAAAGGAAAAGGAAAAGGAAAAGGAAAAATGTTTATGATCATGAAAATGTTTATGTCATGTCATGTTGAGGAAAAAGGGAAAAGGTTAAGGTTTATGATTGCATGTCATGAAATAGTATTTTACGAAAATGGTTATGTTCAAAGTTTTATGCATCATGAAAATATTTATGAAAATGTTTATGTTCAAGTTTATGCATCTTCATGAAAACGATATTTTAGGTACAAATATTTTTCACTGTTATATGTTGACTGTATTACGTATTACTCGTTATAAAGATTATGGTGTGTTGAGTCTTTAGACTCACTAGGTGTGATGGATGCAGGTGGTATTGAGGGAGGACTTGATGAGTGATTTGACTTGACTGAAGGCGCACACAACCCGAGGACCAACGCTTCTACTTTTTCCGCATTTACGATTTATGAATCATGATTTATGGTTATAGATTTCTACGACATTTTATTTTATGCTTTATGAGAGATTTTTGAGGGGTTATAGTATGGGCTTTACTTTTCAAATGATTGCTTTTTAGGTTGGTAAAATGTTTGACGATTTATGCTTTAAAATATTTTTCCTTAGATTTTTAAATGGCAGTTGGATGTTTATTTTTAAAATGATGTCAAAATTATTTTGTGGTTCGGCCGATGCTAGGTGAGGTTAAAAAAAAACATTTCTAGTGCTTTTAAAGCAATAAAAAGGCCAGGACGTTTCAAGAAGTATCTACTGTGCTTAGTTTTATTAACATTTGATACAATGTTAAAATCAAAAAATTTGACCCACTTTTTATAATAAGGATCCATTTAATCCCAAAGAAATGAGTTACAGCCCGGGTCCCCACATCTTCTGTCGACTATGGGAAGTGTGCATTCTTTCTCTGATCTTGGTTACCAATTCGGCTGTCTGTTGTACCAATTCAGGGCCTAATAATTTCCTTTCTCCTATTTCATCCAAATGTACTGGAGATCGACATTTTCTACCATATAATGCAGTATATGGTGCCATTCCGATACTTGACTGATAGCTATTGTTATATGTAAACTCAGCCAATGGTAGTTTAGTGTCCCAACTACCTGGGAAGTCAATAGTACAGTCTCTCAACATATCTTCTAAGATCTGATTCACTCGTTCTGATTGTCCATCAGTTTGAGGGTGGAATGCTGTGCTGAATGACAATCGAGTTCCCATAGCATGATGCAAGCTTTTCCAAAATGCAGATGTAAATTTGGGATCTCTATCTGATACAATGGACACTGGGATGCCATGAAGCCTCACTATCTCTTTGATGTATTCTTCAGCATATTGATTCATCGTGTATGTGGTCTTCACCGGAAGAAAGTGAGCTGATTTCGTAAGTCGATCCACAATAACCCATATAGCATTGAATCCTCTTTGTGTTCTTGGCAAACTAAGGATGAAATCCATCGTGATGTGTTCCCATTTCCACTCAGGAATGGGTGGTGGTTTCAAAAGTTTTGCTGGTCTTTGATGTTCAGTTTTGACCTGTTGACAAGTTAGACATTGTGCAACAAATTGAGCAATGTCCCTTTTCATACCTGGCCACCAAAATAATGGTTTCAAATCCTTGTACATTTTTGTGCCTCCTGGATGGATCGAATAGGGAGTAGCATGAGCATCAATAAGAATGTCGGTTTTGATCGTTCCTTGCTTTGGCACACACAATCTCCCTTGATATGTCCATATTCCTTCCCCATCCAGTTCAAAGTTCAATTTTCCTTTTTCTTCATCTCGCTGCCTCAATTGTTGTAATTCATTATCTGTGTTTTATTCGACCTTAACCCTGTCTACAAGCGTTGGTCGAACAATAAGAGATGATAGCTGAATTGCAGCTCCCTTTGGAATAACATCAAGCTTCAAGTTCTGCAAATCTAATTGCAAATGTTCTCGATGCTCCTCTACAGTTCGTGAGTAGATGAGAATATCATCTATAAACACAATCACGAACTTGTCTAGAAATGGATTGAAAATTATATTCATTAAATCAATAAAAGCTGCTGGTGCATTTGTTAGTCCAAATGGTATTACAATAAATTCATAATGCCCGTACCTGGTTCGGAAGGCAGTCTTTGAGATATCATCTGATTTAACTTTTAATTGATGATAGCCTGATCGTAAATCAATCTTCGAAAAGATAGCAGCTCCTTGTAATTGATCAAACAAATCATCAATTCTAGGGAGTTGATATTTGTTTTTAATCGTCACTTTGTTCAACTCCCGATAATCAATACACAAACGAAGAGTACCGTATTTCTTTTTCACAAAAAAAAACAGGTGCACCCCACAGTGAAAAGCTCGGTCTAATAAACCCTTTATCAACCAACTCCTATAACTGTTCTTTCAATTCTTTCATTTCTGTAGGAGCTAATCGATAAGGAGATTTTGAGATCGGATGAGTTCCTTCCACAACATCAATTACAAATTCAATCTCTCTATCTGAGGGTAAGCCTGTTACATCATCAGGAAATACTTCTGGAAATTCACTAACAACATCTGTATCTTTTAATTCACGAACAGGTGGATCACTAGTTAACAAAGATGCTAAATATCCTTGACACCCCTTCTATAGTAATTTACAAGCCTTCATACAAGAGATTATCCGAAGATGTAAGGATATACCTGCACTTGCTACGGTGAATTGTTCGGCTCCTACTTGTGCAAACTTGATCATCTTTATGCCACAGTCAATAGTAACTCTGTACTTCGAGAGCCAATCCATTCCCAATATCACATCAAAATCGGTCATTTTCCAAATAATCAATTCAGCATACATCTGATAACCTTATATATATATTGGACATCCTCGCACAATCTGATCTGTCTGTAATTCTTGCCCGGAAGGTAAGGCTTTGGCGAGTTGTGTCTTTATTGTACTTGCTGTAACGCCCAGTCTCTTTACAAATGATTCCAAAATAAAGGAATGTGTGGCTCCTGAATCTAGTAAAACAATAGCAGTGATACCAGAAATCAAGAACATACAAGTAATCATCGATGTATCTGCATCCACTTCCTCTTTGGTCATCGAGAAAAGGAGTCCATGTACTTTCTCAGAACTCCCTGGAAAATTCTTGACGAGATGTCCTGGCTTTTTGCAATGATAACAAACATTGGAACCTTGCATACATTCCCCGCCATGAAGTTTGCCACATTTAGGACAAGGTGGCCTGTCCTGTTCTTTACGTGGAAGGGTACCCTTACCACTGGGTTCCTCTGGTCGAGTACCTTTGCTATCGGTCTTTTTGCCTTGTCCTGTTCCTTGGCTCTTTTTAAAGTACTGTTGCCTTCGCTGTTGCCTGTCTCTGTCAATGTCTTGCTCATCCTGTTCAGCCATAAGTGCTCTTTCCACTATCTCCCCATACGTAGCAACTTTCGACATTCGTACATCTCTTTTAATTTTAGAGCGAAGTCCCCGCATGAAACGTTCGCCCTTACTGGTGTCATCTTGTGCAATATATGGTACATATTGGACTCCGACCTCAAATTTTTGTATATATTTAGTCATTGACATGGTTCCTTGCTTCAAATTTAGAAAATCACTGGCTTTCTTAGCTCGTACGACTTTACTGAAATATTTGTTATAAAACACAGTTTTGAAAGTTCCCCATGTCAATGGTCCAACCGGTAATGCCACTTTTGCACTTTCCCCACCATATTCTTGCATGTTTTGTTAAGAGAAAGATGGCACAAGTCACTTGGTCAGCATCATCCATATGAAGGTAGGAGAAGATGGACTCCAATGATTTAATCTATTCTTCTGCTACTGCCGGATCGGTACTTCCCATGAATTCAGGGGGATTCAAACGCCGAAAACGATCATATACGTCTGTCTGAACAGGCACATGTCTGTGTACTGTGGCTTGTGCTTGTGCCTGTTCATGAGTAGTCTGTTGCATCTCCAGTAGCTGCTGTATTTGTTCACCATGGACTTTTGCATGTTGTTGGAGTAATTGAGCGAAGTCATCTACAGGTCGCTGCGCACTGCCCTTACCTTCGACTGCTAGGGCCTTGCCCTTAGATGACTCTCCATCATGTACTTTACGTTTTTGTGGCATTGTCGCTTATCTTAACCTACATGTAGGTCACGTAGAAACACATAACTTAGCATAAACTATGGAATACAATGATACTTACTTGCCGAGTTCCCCGTGTATGGATGAAGTGCAGTGTCTTCCCTGTCAAAGAACCGTGGGCTCTGATACCATAAGAATGTCGCACCTTTACTCTATACTTGCCATGATTACCATAATCAAAATATGGTTTGAATGATATAACTATATTATGAAGCAAATCAAACAAGAGGCATCACTTTGATGGTTTATAAAATTTTTGGCATGATGTCCCTACATTTTGTTTAAACCAAACCTCAAGCAATACCATATATACTACAATATCAACTATATTTTCATATACAACTATGCACCATATTGTCCATATTCTCATATACATGCATACTATGTATCATCATAAACATAATATGATACTTGTTTCAAACCCTAACATTTCGCTCATTATAATACATATGCGGAAGCTATACAATAATAAGTCCCGGTTCTTGTCGAGTTGAGGCACGTCACAAGCATCCATTGGCGAACCGGCATCCTACGCATCATCACTACCTGATCCTGTAATACATGAGCTACGTGAGTTTATAAAACTCAATAAGTTGGCGCTTGTACGTATCAATATGCGTCGAAGAAACATACATATCAAGTCGTGACAACAATGAAACTTTAAACCATGTCATATCATAGCATATATTCATGTTCATTTTTGTACTTGAGCCTCATTAGTTGACCTGTACTACTGTGCTTGCTTTATTATATAGCTACTACTGGGTTGGACGTCAGGGAGCAACCTTGGGCAACCCCATGCCCCATGAACATATATTCGCCAATAGCTTTGGTGGACTTAAAACCATCCATGATGTCAACAAGCTATATATCATGTAAAAATCAGTCCTTTTCCATTCATTTTTATGTTCATGTTCATAACATAGCACCCATCATCAATATTCATGAGTTTCTTACATATTTAATACATAACAATGGAATATGGTGCTATGTTTTCATCAATAAGATACTAACAATGTACATATAGCAATAATCAATGGGAAGTATTTGAAATCATAATATTACTCATGTATTACTTCAAGAACATGCCAACTTATTGTCCAAACTTAAGAACACTGGTTTGAGACGGTGTTTCTCACTCCTATACTGTCGAATACATCAATAATTTAGTGACTATTGTATAAACTAAATGAAAATCATTCCTTTATTGTTATCTACATGTACCATAACTAAAAGAGAAGAAAACTTACACCCTTATGAAGTTCTTGGGATGGAGAATGAACTTATTGAAAGGGGATCAGTTACGGTGACCAGAAGCGCAACGGAAGTTTAAAAATCAAATTTTTCATGAATATTTTCGGCCACCCCACATTTTGTGTAGCAAATACAAAAACAAACACATGTCATACATAGGGTGTTCGAGAGATATACCTATCAATCTTTAAAAGATTGATTGTGGCTCCAACTTTGTTGTTAAACAACAAAGCTCTTGAATGGATGGCAAGTCTACAAGCTCTCCTTCCTTCAAAAATTAGGCCCACCACTTGCTAGGTTGATCCCCTCTTAATTTTCACTAGAAAACTAAGAGGATTTTTCAATGAGAATTATTTTCTTTCTCAACACTTGAAGAAGAAGAGGAGAGAAAAACTTGGAGAGAATAGGCTCAATATTTCGGCCATGGTGCATAGAATGAAGGGGAGGGAGACTTGTCTTGGACTTGCAAAAAGCTACCAACAAAAGTTGCATGCCATGCCTTGAAAATAGAAAAAGTTGTCTCCCAACACATTGAACTCATTTACACTTATAAACTCATTTATAAGTCGTTCAACACATTGAACTATTTTACTTCTCAACGGGATCTAGAAAGCAAGTAATTGTGTGGCCCTCAATGGTTCACTGATACAACTAGCCGTGGGTTCACGTCTCCATGTGATTCAGACTAAACATGTCCTTATATGAGCATACCCCAATTGCTCCATTCTTATTTATCAACTCCTTGATAATAAGAACGTCAGAACTCAAGTCTGATAGTACCCAACCAATCATGTTAAACGCCCAGCAGCATCGCTTACATGATTCCCTAGGTATCAAATGATAGTGTCTGCAAGAACCATTCAATTATGGTTAGCGTACAGTACGGTCCCTTCAACTCATATATCCCGATCGATTCGACAACCATTGGTTTATCGGGAGTTGTCAATGAATCGACACTATGTGTCATGTTGTAGTTGCATCGATGGTGTAATCTATGAAACCCCTTTCATAATTACCACCATACTCTGATCAGAGATTTCAACCTACATACTCATGAGAACACATAGGATATCCATACCCGAAGGTAAGCGGTGAATCCCCGACTACAATGCATCGACTCCTATATGTCTCGAGAAAACACCCAACCTTGCCACCTGATGACCCATGAGAGTCGGTAAACAAGTCAAAGTGTAATTCTAGCACATAGAGTCTCGATGTTGTCCCGGGTCATAAGGACTAATGGTGTACAACCATAAACTAGGACGTTTCCACTCGATAAGTTAGAACCACTTGGAAAGTCCTTTTATGGAGGGTTGTTTAGTGCACTCTACCAGGAGCACCTATCTGCATGCTCGGACATCACAATGCCCCCTACCAATGAAACATGGTACTCACATCGCAGATACTAGTCTCGAGCTCTAGCGGCCTATATCCTTCTTAGTGGCGGCTGAATCGACTAGGAACCGTTTAGAATATAAAGTATTACAAATATGAGTTTCATGATACTCATCATATGAGCATCTCATATTCTTTCTACTATTTGTATATTCAAGGGCTTTATCTATGCAACTAGCATGTGTATACAGATAAAGAAGTGCCAAAACAATAAATTCAAATATTATTAAAATAAAGATCGTTTATACATAGAGTTTCATTGTGAACACTCGGCCAACACTTGGCTCGACGTGCACCTACTCTAACACTTATAACCTCAAATTGATGAAGGAAAGGAAGAAGGGAGCTTTGGGAGGAAGATTTCTAGGTGTTCTTTCGTGTTTGCTGTGGAAATAGGTGAGAGGAAACTGATGGAAATGTTTAGAACTTCGAAACTTATCTTCATATATATTAGGCGGCGTAAGTTTCATATATATTAGGCGGCGCTCGGGCGGTAATAAATTACCGCCCGAGCGCGGAACTTTCTGCCCATAAGGTGAAAAATACGTCCACTGGCGCCCAGGCGGTCATTTTCTACCGCTCGGGCACCACATGTTCTGTAAAATTGTCGGAATGGTAATGCACCGGCGCTCGGGCGGTAAAATCTTACCGCTCGGGCGCCACCTATGCGCAGTGCTTCATCAAATATCGCTCCAGAAACGTCTCTTCTGTTCAAAATCTAGAAAAGTGGTAAAGTAGGAAGTTGTAGCTTTATGTCTTGGCTTTAATCTCCAACTAGTTTCAGGTTATTTGGAGGTATGAGTAAAATTTTATGCCCACTCTCCTAACATGTGTCAGTGTGGGAATGACGATATACACGACACACTTCGGGGCACTTTTCGCTTGTCTTCTACAATGATTTGGACAAAACCCAAAACGTGAAAGTTGTAGCATTATATCTTAGCTTTCTGATGGTTAAGGCCTCACACATTGTTGATCAATATTCAAATCATTATGCTAAAACCCGTAATAACTACCACGATACACCATCAATATTCGTCTCATTTCCTGCAGTCCTATACCAACTTTCATTACAATACTTCTACCTACACCTCTTACTATAACTATTTAGGCATATATTCATTCTCAATACACCATGAACAATATAAAAGTCATGTTCAATCTCAATCATCACGTGAAATCTAATTAGCTAAATAACTACATAATAAACGACATAAACGCATTATTATCATTTGTACGAGTAACCGGGCATTACACATACTGTCTCGTGCATATGCGTCGAGGAGTGTCGCGCATATGCGCGAGACGTGTTGCATGTAGGATGAGCCATTTGCTTTACATGTGTGAATGTATATATATATATATACAAAACGTACGAAAATCCTTAGAATCAGAAAAGAATCGAGAAAAAGTCTTTGTGAGAAATTCGTCCGTCCGATTTTGAATCTGACTTCGATACTGTATTTCTATCATCGCAGGCTACAACTGGACGTAAGTTTTGTTAAGTTTTGACATGTCTTGAAAGTATGATATTGTCAGAATTGAATAGAATTCATATCTGATGTTCTTGGCATGCTAGACATCGTAGAATCGAAGTCAGATTGAGAAACAGACTGATTATGGAATTGTTATGATTTTCAGATTATATTGAGTTGAAATCAGACGGATTTGGATTATGAATGAATTACAGATTATATCGGATATGAGTTATGATTTGTAATTGATGTCTGTTGATATGGTATTGAGGGGGATACTGAGATTATGCGGTTATACCGTTGATTTTGAATTATTGATCAGATTGGGATCGATTTGAGCAGTATATTGATATGATATTATTGATATTGCCGTTGCCAGATTGTGGGATTGGCAGAGTTTGAATTCCGGACAGGAACGTCATCAAAACTGCGATAAACGAAAGGTATAAGTCAATGTGGTATTGGGAGATCGACTTGAGTCAGTTTGGACTTCAGTTTCCCTAAATCACATACTATTTGCTATTATTTGTATTGACTTGATTTGATATGCTTGTTCTATGGTTTTATAGAGAGCATGTGTTAGACGTGTCTCGAACGAGTAATCTTGTGACAGAAGTGCCTGATAGTGGCGGGATCGCCACGGGCACATTGGACGATGTCACGAGATAGTGTAGTAATCTTGGGACAGATGTGCCTGATCGTGGCGGGATCGCCACAGGCACATTACATGTAAGGCCCGAGATAATAAAGATGATATTATTTTAATCCGAGAGTATATAATTGGAAACTTTTGGAGTGTTGAATTATATTACAAGATGTTTGCAATTATTTAGGATTGAAATTGAATTAAAAAGAGTTTTGAGGACCAATTTGCAAATAGTGAAAAGTTGAGGGACTAAAGTGCAATTAATGGGATTTGAGTGGACACTTGTCTTGCCATGCTTGAGTGATATATATAAGTTTCAATTTCTTTCAATTGTCCAGAGAAGAATCGAGAAAGCTTAAAGGAATTTGTCAAGTTTTCTTTCAAGCTTTAAATTGGGATTTTGAATGATCCGTTTATCAGAATTTAAATCCAGACACAGTACCGTACTCCTCTCGACGAGAGCTACAACTGGACGTAAGTTTTATTGAGTTCGGTTATCATTTGAAAAGATGATGTTGTAGGAATTTGATATAATTCATATATGATGTTCTTGACATGTTAGACATCGTAGAACCGAAGTCAGATCAGGAAACAGATTGATTCTGGAATTGTTATGATTTTTCAGATTATATTAATTGAAATTGAATAGATTTGGATTATAGAATGATTACAAATCGTATCGAAATGGTTTATGATTTGTAATTAATATCTGGTGATATGGTATTGACGGGAATACTGAGATTGTGCCGTTATGCCGCTGATTTGAGTTAATTCAGATTAATCAGATTCAGAGTTGAATTGAGAATGGAATATTGATATTATGATTCTCGATATATCGTTTCAGATTTAAAGAGACAGTCTTGAGTTCAGAACTGATATTGATATTGTGCCTGTTTTATATTGTCATTTCCAGATTGAGAATGGACCGAGATAGAGTCGGGACTTCTTCTTCTTCTGAGCGAGAAGATAAAGGTATAAATTAATGTTGAGTTGGGATTGCACAACTCGAGGGAGGTTTGACTCGAGTTTCTCTAAATCACATACTTTACCTTATTGCATTGATATTTGCATTAAGTTGATTGATGTACTTGTTCTCTTGATATTAGATGACAGGTATTAGACGAGTTATCTTGTGACAGAAGTGCCGGATAGTGGTGGTATCGCCACGGCACATTGCACGATGTCTCAAGATAGGATATTGGCGATAGAGCTACAGTCCTTGACGGTTAGGTCAGGACACTGGATGTTTGGTTATATCGAGTAATGGAATCTATTACGGAATTCGATATAGGAACACCATATTTGGTTATATCGAGTAAAGGGTATTGGAATTCTTCTATTACGGAATTCGATATAGGAATACTAGGGCACTGGTTATATCGAGTAATAGAGATTATGGTTCCATCCTTTACGGAATTCGATATAGGAATACCACATCTGGAAACCGGGATCCCTAGACTAGGATTGAGTCTAGTCTAAAACGTAGAGTCACGAGCTTGAGTGACAGTTATATTGATTGATATTGATTGATGTTGATTATGTTCCTGAATATGGTTCATGTCCTTTTATGTTCCTGATATTGGTACATATTTAGAATAGAAATTATTCTTGATACTGATCATGTTCCAGATGTTGGTCCATGTTTAGAATAGAAGTTATTCTTGAGATTGATTATGTTCCTGATATTGGTACATGTTTAGAATAAGAATTATTCTTGATATTGATTTATTTTCCTGATATTGGTACATGCCGAGAATAGGATTTATTCTAGATATTGAATTATGTTCCTGATTAGGGTACATGTTTAGAATATGATTTATTCTTGTTATTGATTTATATCATGATGTTGATATAGGATATGATTTTTGTTATATGCTCTTATATGATTTATATGATTGCATGTATACATGATTTATACTGGGATATTTATATCTCACCGGAGTTATCCGGCTGTTGTTTTGTTTGTATGTGTGCATGGCAACAGGTGGGCTAGAATCAGGGTCGTGAAGAGAATGAGGCTGGACTAGATAGCGTGGAGATCCGGGCTTCAGAAGCAACTTAGGATTCAGTACTGATATGTAGTTGAACCTAGTTGAATTATGGTAGATCCTACAATAATTGTATATTATGTATGTTATGTAATTTGAATTTAATTACATTATGTTTCCGCTGTGTATTTTAGAAAAAAAAAAAAAAAAATTTAGACCCTGTTTATTATGAATGATTAAATATTCCTAAAGATGATTAAGGAATGGATTAGCGTCCGGGTCCCCACAACAGGTGGTATCAGAGCCGTAGGTCCTTGAACTGTAGGTTCCTTAGCACTGAGATAGAAAAGAGTGAGCGGGGTAGAATGTGTTTTCTTTCCTGCTTTTGATTGCTAGCATGTGATATAATATTATGTTGATTTACATTGAGTATGCTAGCATGCCAGCATGTTTTATTGCGTTTAAATGTACGTTACCTGGATACCTGAATTGATATGGTAATATATCTGATTTGAAAATGAATCAGAACCAATTCTTGATCAGAAGGTAAGCTGATCAGAAAGGGATTGGGAGTGATTATCTCTTGTGATTACTGATTCTGTGATCATCAGATATACCTCGTAGAAGATTTTCAGAAAGGGGTAGTACTTCGTCTGATCAGATAGATGTATCAGAGACTCCGATGGAATTAAAATTGAAAGAGTTTCAATTATTTCAGCCGCCGATTCTGAGTGGTATCGGGACGTCTGAAGAGTATGAGAACTGGTTTGATGACATAGAAATACTGTTCGATTTACTTAATTGTACCGATGAACAGAGAATTACACTGGTATTCCCTCAGTTACGAGAAGCTGTCAGAAGTTGGTGGATTACAACCAAAGGAGTACTAGAACTGAGAGGTTCCCAAAGATTTCAGGGAGCAGGATCATCTGGGTGTGGTGATCAAGGAACAGACCCAGGACACACTTGATGGTATAGTGACAGGTACTGATCTTTTATGATTAGATTGCATATGTATTGATATATACGAATGCATTCTTGATGTTTATCTTTGACTGAGTTGCATTGATAAATATTGTATCTGTTGGGTCTGTATTACTGTAGTATTGATCTTGGTATCTTTTGGGGAAAGAATTTGATATCAGTAATATTCTGTGATATATCATATACTGCAGTAAGTTGAGAATGAGATTGAATTAGACTAGCTTGTACTTGTAGTGTCGGATGATGACTGCATGATTGATATTGATATATCGAACAAGGACAGATTTATTATAGAGTCTTGCCAGGAGATGGTAAGATTCGGACCTGAAATGGCCAAGGAATGAATGATATACGGTAAGGGATTTAGATTTTGAATTCCTTGATATCTGTATTGTTTATGATTCGATGATTATCGAAAGGAATGGAGTAATTCCTTATGTATTCAGTTGATGACTGAAGCTGAGCCTATCATGAATTGATTTACTAATAGCAAGAGGTTTGCTATAGTCTTTCAGATGAGATTGCATGGTTGTCCTGGATTAGGAAGAATGATTTCAGCCTTGATTTGATACCAGGTATTGGTTTCATTTTATAATTTGTATAGACTGATACTGATTGAACTGAAAGAATTGAGATATCAGTTGAAAGAATTATTGTCTAAGAGTTAGAGTTACATTTGAATATATGTTTCTCTGGAAAGTATTTCAGTTCCGATTATGGATTGATGGATCATGTGTTCAACAATATTCTGAAGACCTTATGCTCGTTTTATCTATGACATTTTGATATATTCGCAGCGTATGATTGAATTGAATATTCTGGGAACTGAGATTGTGGTATACAGAATTGTTCGGATATGAATCTCGATTGTGACAGATTGTATTCAGAGTCTATGATATCTGAAGATAGTATATTGACTGACTTATAGTACTGTTGAGACAGGGATCAGTGACTGAGAATGGCCTGGAATATGACAGAATTTCAGAGATGTCAGAAATGTCAGAGATTGCGTCTTATGCAGTCATTAGATCATCATTGCGTATTGATATCCTGAATCTGATCCGATATTATTATCGTTCTGAGCCTGTGTTTGATATCGATTGTTATGAACCGTTGAGATGATAAACAGTTCAGAAGTTTGATCAGACTGTTCAGAACTTGATTTGATAGTTAGAACAGTGTGTCAGAGCCGATTACCAGGTAGGTAATATTTTATTTTATATGATTAGCTGATTTTTTTATGTTAGATATTCGAATTGGAAATTGACAGGTATTGTCAGATGCACACAATAGTAGATTTGATACTATTCTGGTAACAGGAAATGTGTGATAATTCGAATAGACAGTTTTGATATAAACAGATGAAATCAGTTATGACAGAATTTGTATGGAAATGTCTAAATCGCTGCCAGATGAAGACAAAAAGATAGAATTTGTAGATTGATTATCTTGATTATTGATTTCTAAATAGAAATGGGAGTACATTTCTATAGACTGTGTGATGACACTACTGAAATCTTTCTTAGATGGGGTTGTGATGTGATTATGATTGAACGATTGTTCAAATCTGTACATGTTATATTGTACAGGATGACGTACAAATATGACCCGACGACTAAGAAGTATGTCAGAAAAGGGGTTAGATTGTATTAAATGCCAGGATTGATTTTATCAGACTGTGATTTTCGTTTGATTTTATACTTTTGGCTGAGTATATATCATGATTTTTCATCTATGATTTATAGATTGAAAGATAGTCGGAGTGAACTATCTAAACACTGGAGGATATCCAGGAACTGTAGTGCTGGAATTTAGCACTAATTGACATGATTCATTGTCATTTGTGAATTATTGTACAATAATAGCTATCAGATGAGTATCGAAATATATTTAGTCGAGGTATTGTACCATGAGAACTGCGGATTTCCTTCGTATGGGAATGATATTGCGGTGATGCCTGAGATTGGATTTTATAAGATCAGACATCTGATAAGAAAAGTGAAACTGATTCAGAAGAAATGAGGATAGCTCAGAATTCATAGACTAATTAGCCAACGTCGGACGATGACTGTTGATATTTGAAACCGAAGATTGAATATATCTTTGACTGGGATTAACAGATTTGGTAACAGATGATGATATGAAATTATTATGGAACTGTTGCACTGGTGATTGGTATATACGGATGTTGTATAGCCATTGTTCTGAGGTTGATTCTATTACGAGTGATTTCGTGAATATGAGTTTATTGCAGTTTTGTATATCTCCTTCTTATATCTGATTTGAGATATGACATGATTATCTGTATTCCACGAATTGATTGATTGTGATTTCGAGGACGAAATCGTATCTTAGAGAGGGAGAAATGTAAGGCCCGAGATAATAAAGATGATATTATTTTAATCCGAGAGTATATAATTGGAAACTTTTGGAGTGTTGAATTATATTACAAGATGTTTGCAATTATTTAGGATTGAAATTGAATTAAAAAGAGTTTTGAGGACCAATTTGCAAATAGTGAAAAGTTGAGGGACTAAAGTGCAATTAATGGGATTTGAGTGGACACTTGTCTTGCCATGCTTGAGTGATATATATAAGTTTCAATTTCTTTCAATTGTCCAGAGAAGAATCGAGAAAGCTTAAAGGAATTTGTCAAGTTTTCTTTCAAGCTTTAAATTGGGATTTTGAATGATCCGTTTATCAGAATTTAAATCCAGACACAGTACCGTACTCCTCTCGACGAGAGCTACAACTGGACGTAAGTTTTATTGAGTTCGGTTATCATTTGAAAAGATGATGTTGTAGGAATTTGATATAATTCATATATGATGTTCTTGACATGTTAGACATCGTAGAACCGAAGTCAGATCAGGAAACAGATTGATTCTGGAATTGTTATGATTTTTCAGATTATATTAATTGAAATTGAATAGATTTGGATTATAGAATGATTACAAATCGTATCGAAATGGTTTATGATTTGTAATTAATATCTGGTGATATGGTATTGACGGGAATACTGAGATTGTGCCGTTATGCCGCTGATTTGAGTTAATTCAGATTAATCAGATTCAGAGTTGAATTGAGAATGGAATATTGATATTATGATTCTCGATATATCGTTTCAGATTTAAAGAGACAGTCTTGAGTTCAGAACTGATATTGATATTGTGCCTGTTTTATATTGTAATTTCCAGATTGAGAATGGACCGAGATAGAGTCGGGACTTCTTCTTCTTCTGAGCGAGAAGATAAAGGTATAAATTAATGTTGAGTTGGGATTGCACAACTCGAGGGAGGTTTGACTCGAGTTTCTCTAAATCACATACTTTACCTTATTGCATTGATATTTGCATTAAGTTGATTGATGTACTTGTTCTCTTGATATTAGATGACAGGTATTAGACGAGTTATCTTGTGACAGAAGTGCCGGATAGTGGTGGTATCGCCACGGCACATTGCACGATGTCTCAAGATAGGATATTGGCGATAGAGCTACAGTCCTTGACGGTTAGGTCAGGACACTGGATGTTTGGTTATATCGAGTAATGGAATCTATTACGGAATTCGATATAGGAACACCATATTTGGTTATATCGAGTAAAGGGTATTGGAATTCTTCTATTACGGAATTCGATATAGGAATACCAGGGCACTGGTTATATCGAGTAATAGAGATTATGGTTCCATCCTTTACGGAATTCGATATAGGAATACCACATCTGGAAACCGGGATCCCTAGACTAGGATTGAGTCTAGTCTAAAACGTAGAGTCACGAGCTTGAGTGACAGTTATATTGATTGATATTGATTGATGTTGATTATGTTCCTGAATATGGTTCATGTCCTTTTATGTTCCTGATATTGGTACATATTTAGAATAGAAATTATTCTTGATACTGATCATGTTCCAGATGTTGGTCCATGTTTAGAATAGAAGTTATTCTTGAGATTGATTATGTTCCTGATATTGGTACATGTTTAGAATAAGAATTATTCTTGATATTGATTTATGTTCCTGATATTGGTACATGCCGAGAATAGGATTTATTCTAGATATTGAATTATGTTCCTGATTAGGGTACATGTTTAGAATATGATTTATTCTTGTTATTGATTTATATCATGATGTTGATATAGGATATGATTTTTCTTATATGCTCTTATATGATTTATATGATTGCATGTATACATGATTTATACTGGGATATTTATATCTCACCGGAGTTATCCGGCTGTTGTTTTGTTTGTATGTGTGCATGGCAACAGGTGGGCTAGAATCAGGGTCGTGAAGAGAATGAGGCTGGACTAGATAGCGTGGAGATCCGGGCTTCAGAAGCAACTTAGGATTCAGTACTGATATGTAGTTGAACCTAGTTGAATTATGGTAGATCCTACAATAATTGTATATTATGTATGTTATGTAATTTGAATTTAATTACATTATGTTTCCGCTGTGTATTTTAGAAAAAAAAAAAAAAATTTAGACCCTGTTTATTATGAATGATTAAATATTCCTAAAGATGATTAAGGAATGGATTAGCGTCCGGGTCCCCACATTACACGATGTCACAAGATAGGATATTGGCGATAGGGCCACAGTCCATGACGGTTAGGTCAGGACATTGGATGTTTGGTTATGTCGACGTGGATAGAACTGGAGTCTTTTCTATTACTGTTGGTCGATATAGGAATACCCAGATCTGGAAACCGGGATCCCTAGACTAGGATTGAGTCTAGTCTGAGTCGTGGAGTCACGAGCATTGTCGACAGTTTGATATGGATTATGTTTCAGCTTTTGATATATATTGATGTTATCTGTCAATGATTTTATGTTTATCATATGATTGCATGTTTCGTTGATTTATACTGGGATTATATTCTCACCGAAATTATCCGGCTGTTGTCTTGTTTGTATGTGTACATGACAACAGGTGGGACAGGATCAGGGTCCAGGAGATGAGGAGAGATCGTGATAGAGTGGAGACTTCAGACTTTGATGTATATAGGGTTTTGGCACTTGATAATTAGATGTTGAACCTTAGTCTTTTTTGATTTGTAGACGGTACAACACTTGTACTTTATTTCATATTGAGTTGTATATTAGTTTGATCTCACTACTTTCAGCATTAAAAAGAAAAAAATTTTATGACCCTAATTACTTGATTAGTAAATTGATCCTGATGACGATTAAGAATTGATTAGCGTCCGGGTCCCCACACTTACAAATAAAGGGTTTTCGAGACGATTTTATACGCCGGGACGTAAACTTTATCTGTGAAAATATAAACTTTTTGGCAACCCGACTATTAAATTCACAATCTTATTTTAAGAAAACTATTTTAATATTTTAATTAAATTCTAATCAAGCACTAGTGGGCCTAATTTGGGGGCTTAATGGGATTAAACTTAAATAAAGAATTAATTGTTACAAAAAAAATATGTAACTCACCCCAAACCTTACACCATAACACACCCCACTTTTCTGAAAATTCACACCATATTCACGGCGCGCACACACACCAAGTTGAGGGAAAAATTGGAACAAGCCCAAGGAAATAGTTCAAGCCAAGGTCTCGCCCGGTTCTTCGCGACCGTCAACGGTTTTTGGAGCATTAAATACGCAAAGGCACGGATAATTCTTTCCTTCAAAACATCACACCATAGTATATTGTTAAGCATGGAAAGATTGCAAAACAAGTGACACTTTTGTTCAAGTTTCGTTTTTTTTGCATATAACATGAAATTTCAAGTAGGATTTTTATCCAAATTGTGTTGTTTATGTGCATAAAGGGCTGCCATGATTAGGACATGTATAGAATTTTTTTTACATGAGTTTAGATGTTAGAGTAGGTGCCCGTCGAGACAAGTGTTGGCCGAGTGTTCACAATGAAACTCTATGTATAAACGATCTTTATTTTAATTATATTTGAAATTATTATTTTGGCACATCTTTATCTGTATACCCATGCTAGTTGCATAGATAAAGTCCTTGAATATACAAATAGTAGAAAGAATATGAGATGCTCATGTGATGAGTATCATGAAACTCATATTTGGAATACTGTATATTCTAAATAGTTCCTAGTCGATTCAGCCGCCGCTAAGAAGGATATAGGCCGCTCGAGTTAGAGACTAGTATCTGCGATGTGAGTACCATGTTTCATTGGTAGGGGACATTGTGATGTCCAAGCATGCAGATAGGTGCTCCTGGAAGAGTGCACTGAACAACCCTCCATTAAAGGACTTTCCAAGTGGTTCTCACTTATCGAGTGGAAACGTCCTAGTTTATGGTTGTACACCATTAGTCCTTATGACCCGGGACAACATTGAGACTCTATGTGCTAGGATTGCACTTTGACTTGTTTACCGACTCTCAAGGGGTCATCAGGTGGCAAGGTTGGGTGTTCTGTCGAAACATATAGGAGTCGATGCATTATAGTCGGGGATTCACCGCTTACCTTCGGGTATGGATATCCTATGTGTTTTCATGTATATGTAGTGTGAAATCTCTGATCAGAGTATGGTGGTAATTATGAAAGGAGTTTCATAGATTACACCATCGATGCAACTACGGCATGACACATAGTATCGATTCATTGACAACTCTCGATAAACCAATGGTTGTCGAATCGGTCGGGATATATGAGTTGAAGGGACCGTACTGTACGCTAACCATAATTGAATGGTTCTTGCAGGCACTATCATTTGATACCTAGGGAATCATGTAAGCGATGCTGCTAGGCATTTAACATGATTGGTTGGGTACTATCAGACTTGAGTTCTGACGTTCTTGTTATCAAGGAGTTGATAAGTAAGAATGGAGCAATTGGGGTATGCTCATATAAGGACATGTTTAGTCCGAATCACATGGAGATGTGAACCCACGGCTAGTTGTATCAATGAACCATTGAGGGCCACACAAGTGCTGGCTTTCTAGATCCCGTTGAGAAAGAGAAACTAGTTCAATGTGTTGAACAACTTATAAATGAGTTTATAAGTGTAAAGAAAAATAGAAGTATGACTTCTATGAGAGAAATGTAAATTTTAATTTATGGAAGTGTTCCTAAATTAAAAGTTGGTCAATTGAATAATGTATTTGAAAATTGTGATTTTCATAAACATTATTATGGACTAAATTAAATTAATTCAAGTGTTGAATTAATTAAACACTAGTGGACCTAGTAGAGTCCAAATAATTATATTAATTCAAGTGTTGAATTAATTAAATTATATTGAGTCTAGTAGAGCTCAATTTAAATTAATTATTTAACTAGTGGGACTTGGGTAAATTCAAGTAATGTTTAATTAGTCTCAAATATGTTTGAGATAATTAAATTTAGTCCATGGTTTTTTATTTTGATAAAAAAAACCATATAATATGCATGCATGGGAGGTGAAGGGTTGGAGACAACTTTTTCAAATATCAAGGCTTGGCATGCTACTTTTGTTCTCTACTTTTTGCAAGTCCAAGACAAGTCTCCCTTCCCTCATTCTAGCTCACAATGGCCGAAATATTGAAGCATCATTCTCTCAAGTTTTCTCTCAATTTTTCTCTTCAAGTGTTGAGGAAGAAAAATACTTCTCTTTGAAAAATCCTTTTATTTTTCTAGTGCAAAATAAGAGGGGTTCTAGTTTTCTAGTGGTGGGCCTATTTTTGAAGGAAAGAAAGGAGTCCAAGGAAGCTTGTAGATATTCATTGCATTCAAGAGCCAAGTTGTTCACCACTTGGTTGGAGCCATCATCAACCTTAAGAGGTTGATAGGTAACTATTTCTAAACACACTATGAATGTCATTTTGGTGTTTTATTGTATTTCCTACACAAAATCATGGTGGCCGAAATTTATATGCTAAAATCGAAAATTTTTGTGCTTCCGTTGCGTTTCCGGCCACCGTAACCGATCCCCTTTCAAGTGGTATCAGAGCTATGGTTACGTTTTTTGTGTAGCAAATGCAAGATATTATGTTGAGATCGATTTCTAACCGCATGAGTGTATTTTTTGCAACAAAATACCAAGGCTTTTTTGGGGAAATTTCGGGCAGCATGTTGCTGCCCGTGTCGGGCAGCTCGGGCTGCCCGAGGGGCTGCCCGTTTCGGGCAGCAAGGGCAGCCCGAGGGGCTGCCCGAACGCCCCTCTTTTAAAAATTTAAAAAAAAAATTAAATTTTGTTACCGAATCCGGCGACGGAGCTCCGGCGACGGCAATGACGACTAGGGTTTTCAAAAGGTGTTTTGAAATATCCAAGTGTCATGGGCCTTGAGTTGTTGGGCCATTGGATGGCTAACATATTTGTGAATTTTAAATGGGCCAAAACGTTTTTGGTGAAAAATGAGTTTTTGGGCCCTTAAGTTTAAAATTACAAAAGTTGCAAATATTTTCTCATGAAATAAATAATTTAAGTTGACTTTAATTATTTATAGTAAATGGTGATTTACAAGAAATTCGGTTATAAATAAATTAATTGGAAAGTAGACAAAGGTGTTTGTATACTTTGTTAATTTAGTTTATAATCGTGGCGGTTAGTGATTGGATCAAGATATATAATATTGGATCAATTAATTATTGCGATAATTAATTGATGGTGTATGATATGTGATATTATGCATGAAGGATGATCAAAAGCCCAAGCCCAATTTGCTAGGTGTATGCTAGGATATTTTGTGTTGAATGATTGTAATAATTATCAATTTATAAAGTGGGCTTGGTTTATGGCCCGTTCCCACCCCCATGAGATGTATCCCTATTTTCCATGGATATTTATTTGTAAATATTAGTATAGTGGATGATCAAGATTGGAAGATGGTGGCCATGATGATTTTGAAGATCGAAGACATGTAAATATTGGAAGCTTATGTAATAGTTGCATTTGCATCCCGTGCATTTCCCTAGGATTGGACCTAGGCCCGTGTTTAGCTCACACGGTCCGTTAGTATTGGGGCGATTGATCATCCTTGTTTGTTTACTGCTTATAATATATGCATGATATGTTATAAATAATGAGTATGTGCGTTATTATTATAATAACAAAATTGCATGAATCCGGCAAACATACAATCAAACATGGCGAGATTTTAAATAAAATTAATGATGAGACCTTTCAAAATTAAAAACCCTCATTTTGAATAAGATTCAAAATTAATATCAAGTCTGAAAAGGAGAATTATAAATTTGTTTATAATTTCCTTGTCTTCCATCGACAAATGGGTGCATGACGAATCGCTACCCGTACTCGGGGCTCGGCTCATATTATTGGGGGGGCCCTTAGTACCGGAAAGCTATGACATCCATTTGACATAGTGATGTGAACTACGTGGAACTCCCATGACTTCGGCTCATATTATTGAGGGAACTCTTGGCGACCGTCCATTAAGGTTCAACATCGATGGGTAAGGCTTGACACGTAAAGATGAACGACGTCATATTATTGGGTCCTAATCAAACGTGAGACAAAAGTTTACGTAGAGGGTTGCATTGTGATGCAATTGGAAACTACCTTTTAGGAATTGTGATTGGCTGATATTATTCGGGATCATAATTCGCTAATTGGACCTTACGTACCTATTGAGGAAAGGAGTTTCCCGTTTTCACTAGAGGGTAGTGAAAGATGTCAAAACAGTGGGAGTCAACATTTATAAAGTTAAAGTCCACACTTTATATCTTACTAAATATTTTAAAATAGTCATTAACATTTATCTGTTTACTTTTCAGTACTATTTAACGATGTCTTCAATTCGCAATCCGCTTTCTGCCATACTCGAAAAACATGTGTTAACCGGACCTAACTACCTCACTTGGCTAAGAAACCTGAAAATCGTCTTGAACTCGGAAAAGATTGCATATACACTGACTGAGTCGCCCCCTGATAAGGCTCCGACTGACTGCACTCCTGAGGAATTGCAGACCTACAAGGATTGGTGTGACCATGACTTGAAGACCAAGTGTTATATGCAGGCTTCTATGAATGATGAGCTGCAGAGGCGTTTTGAGGGTGCAAAGAGTGCTGCTGACATTCATTTGCACCTCAAGGAGCTCTTTGGTGAGCAGACTCGGCCTCTTAGGCATGCTACCGTCAAGGAGCTAATCACTTTGCGCATGCGAGATGGGGCCTCGGTCCATGAGCATGGCCTAAAGATGATTGGACTCGTGGACAAGCTTGTTGGCATGGATTTGATATTGCCTATGGAGTTGACCACCGACGTGTTGCTGTTATCGCTGCCTAGCTCATTTGATCCTTTTGTGGTGAATTTCAATACGAACAAGATGGAGCCGACCCTTGAGGAGTTGGTGAATATGCTTGTGACTTTTGAGTCCACTATCAAGAAAGAGAAGTCGGTTCTTTATGTGGGTTCTTCATCTGGTACGAAGACCGATCCACGTGGGAAGGGAAAGAAGCGTTCTTTCCAACGTCCCAAGAAGAATGTGCCCTCGAAGAGGCAAGCTCCGAGTCCTGTTGTGGTAGCCACACCAGTGAAGGCTAACAAGACTGTTGACGTTTGTCATTACTGCAAGAAGCCTGGACATTGGAGGCGTAACTGCAGGGAATATCTTGCCCAGAAGGGTTCTGGAAAAGGTATGTTCTATATTGAAGTAAACATTTCAATTAACTCTACTTCTTGGGTATTGGATACCGGCTGTGGCTCACATCTCTGTAATGATTTGCAGGTGATGGGAAGAAGTAGAAGGCTTAGAAAAGGTGAGACCTTTTTGAGGATGGGCAATGGAGCAAGGCTTGCTGCCAAGGCCGTAGGAGATGTTTACTTGCTTTTGAACAATGATTTTAAGTTAATTTTGAGAGATGTTTTGTTTGTACCCGACTTGGTGAAAAACATTATTTCCATTTCTATGTTGGACAAAGATGGATTTTCTTGTTTATTTAGCAAAGGTGTTTGCAACATTTACAAGAATGAAGGTTTAGTTGGTACTGGGAAACTTGAAAACGATCTCTATAACTTAAAATTGAAAGATATTCCACTAAACAATGTCCAAGCGATAACAACAACAAACAAGAGAAAACAAGATACTCTAAATTCGGCACAATTATGGCATGCTCGATTAGGACATATTTCCTTAAGAAGGATGAACAAGCTAGTGGGAGTTGGCATGTTTGATATGTCTGATATTAATGCTCTCACGACTTGTGAATCCTGTCTAAAAGGAAAGATGACCAAAATTCCATTTAAGGGCCATGTGGAGCGAGCCAAAGGGTTATTGGATTTGATCCATACCGATGTGTGCGGTCCGCTTAGCATCACCACTAAGTATGGACATGCCTACTTCATCACCTTTACCGATGATTTCTCGAGGTATGGGTATGTGTATTTGATGAAATACAAATCTGAAGCTTTTGAAAGGTTCAAAGAATTCAGAAGCGAAGTAGAGAATCAGTTGGGACGAAGCATCAAGACACTTCGATCGGATCGGGGTGGTGAGTACTTGAGTGCCGAGTTCCAAGAGTATCTAAGGGAGAATGAGATTCTCTCGCAGTGGACTCCGCCCGCTACACCACAGTTGAATGGTGTTTCGGAGCGTCGTAACCGGACTTTGATGGACATGGTTCGGTCTATGATGGGGTTCACGGAGTTGCCGCCATCCTTTTGGGGATATGCGCTTGAGATAGCGGCACTGTTGTTGAACAATGTCCATACAAAAGCAGTTGATAAGACACCATATGAGATATGGATGGGTAAGCCACCCAAATATTCATATTTTAGAATATGGGGGTGCACTGCTTATGTGAAGCAGGTAGTGGGAGATAAATTGGATAGTCGATCCATTTTATGTTACTTTGTGGGATATCCAAAGAATTCTGTTGGATATTACTTCTATCATCCCCAAGAAACAAAGGTATTTGTTTCTAGGAATGCAACCTTTTTGGAAAGGGAATTTCTATTGAATAGAAAAGGAGAGATGATAGAAATCGAAGAAGTTCTAGAGACACCCACTGTGGGGACCCGGGCTCTAACTCAATTCTTTTGGGATTTAATTGGATCTTTGTTCGAAAATGTGGGTCAAAAATTTGCTTTTAACATTTATTCAAATGTATAATCAAAACATGACATATCTTTATAATAATTAAACAGCATCAGGTACATACAAGTCTGTTCGTACAAGCATACACTAGTGTTCAAATAACAACCACAACCATAAGTAGTACAAGTATAGTAGGAAACACTAGTAATCTTCCACGCCCGAGATCTCCACGCTATCATCAATCTCTCATCTAGCTCGAGACCCAGATCCTGCCCCACCTGTTGCCATGTACACATACAGACACGACAACAGCCGGATAACTCCGGTGAGAACATATCCCAGTATAAAACATGGATGTATGCAATGTAATAATCATGTACAAGAGCATAGCATATATCAAATAACATTACTGCAAATCTAAACATATAGAAGAATACAAATCTGTATTCAATATTTACATCTTGACTCGACTCTTTTCTAATCTAGGGATCCCGGTGTGAATAAGACGGTCTGTCACCTACACAACCACTCGGGGCAACGGTACGTCTTATTCCTAGACTTCGGTCAACTCTGTATCGAGGGTCTGCACATAGAGTAAATCTACTCCTATGCGTCGATACACCGAATCGTCTAGTGTTGGCCAATCTGCCAATATCTCCTATCTCAGGACTCGAATCTAAATCAATAAACAAAGCATTACATAATCAAATGTAATAACAATCTAGTATGTGATTTAGGGAAACTCGTATCAAATCTAAATCGAGTTGTGCAATCCCGAGACCACATGAATTATACCTTTCTTGTCGAATAGTCGGTGTCGTAGTCGAAGTCTCGAGTTCACAATAGCCAATACAAATCTGAAATGGCATAAACAATGTGCACTTCAGTCATATACATCTCAAGCAAATCAATATGCGAAGCTGAAATCGGTTTCAATACAATTCGACGGCGTAACGACGTAGTTCTTTGATACCGATAATCTCACAACAATATACTCACTCACCATCACCTCATAATCTCATCAACCCCTCAATACACAAGCTGAAATCTATCCAATCTTAACATAATACATGCTGAAAGTTTGAATAATGGCATACGGTTTCCGAAAATTAATCCGATAACGAATATACCAAGCTCAAAATATCAAGAACACATATTCTAACTCAAATCTGAATTTCCCCAACATATATATTTCGAAACATGCTGGAATTATATAAGACTTACATCTCCTTATAGCTGTTGATGCAAGGAGCACAAATCTTAACTCAAAGTACAAATCGGATAGCTAAATCACTCAAAATCCCCAAATCAAAGATCAAAAGAAATGAAAGCTCATCCCCTTAAGTTCTCTCGGCTCTTGTTCTGAATGAAAATGGAAATGAAGACACCTATCATATATTGCATGCAAGGGACGAGTGTTATTGTTTTTCAAATGACACGCATGACCGCGGGTGCGGTACCTCAAGAGCGCGGGTGCGCTGATGCTTCGGCAGCCCATGCATTTTCTGAATTTCGATCACCGCGGGTGCGGCTCTTGCACGACCGCGGGTGCGGTCTCACCACCGCGGGTGCGTTCTTGCTCGCACCGCGGGTGTGGTGTTGCTTCGCACAAATCCATCACCTTTCTGTCACATACAACGCGGGTGCGGTAGTCTTAGCACCGCAGGTGCAGTGTGGCTTCGGCCATGCTTCACAATTCCAATCTAAATATCATGCATTCTCATGGCTTCAAGTCTAACATTAATAACAACCGATAATTCTCGAGCCTTACATTTCTCACCCTCTAAGAAATGATTTCGTCCTCGAAATCGCATGCCATTCTACTAATGCAAGCATATACAGAAATATTAAAATCAAACTAGCCAAATACTTACATCAATTGAATAGCTCGGGATGTCTCTGTCTCATATCAGATTCCGTCTCCCAAGTTGCTTCTTCGATGCCATGACGACTCCAATGAATCTTCACAAGCGGAATAGTCTTGGTTCTAAGCTGTTTCTCTTTCCGATCAAGAATCTGTATCGGTCTTTCAACATAGCTTAGAGTCTGATCCAACTCGGCTTTGTCAGGTTGAATGACATGAAAATCATCTGGCATGTATTTGCGCAACATCGATACATGAAAAACGTCATGTATACCGGACAGTGAAGGAGGAAGAGTAAGTCTGTAAGCTCGATCGCCAATCTTCTCAAGAATCTCATACGGACCGACGTATCTAGGAGACAACTTTCCTCGCTTGCCAAATCTGACAACGCCTCTGAAAGGTGAAATCTTCAAAAATACTCTGTCTCCCTGCTCAAATACCAACGGTCTGCGTCTGACATTGGCGTATTTCGCTTGTCTATCCTGTGTTGTCTTCATTCTCCTCTGAATGACCTTCACTTTCTCGGTCATCTCACGAATCATATCAGGCCCTAACTCTGGTACCTCAGAGATATCATCCCAGTACAACGGAGATCTGCACTTCTTTCCGTATAAAGCTTCGAACGGTGCCATCTCAATGCTAGTCTGATAGCTGTTGTTGTATGAAAACTCACACAACGGCAATGAATCTTGCCAACTAGTACCAAAGTCTAGTACTACAGCTCTCAGCATGTCCTCTAAAGTCTGGATAGTCCGCTCTGACTGTCCGTCCGTCTGAGGATGATAAGCAGTGCTCAGGTGTAGAGTCGTACCCAAAGCCTGCTGCAAGCAGTGCCAAAAGTGAGAAGTAAATCGTGGATCACAATCTGATACGATCAACTTGGGGCACACCGTGCAATCTAACGACCTCTCTGACGTAAATCTCCGCCATCTGATCATGTCTGTAGGTCATTCTGTACGGAATAAAACACGCTAATTTGGTCAGTCTGTCTATCACAATCCAAATCGCTTCACAGCCCCGCGAAGATCGAGGTAACTTCGTTGTTACTACTTAAATAATAATTCACCCAAGTGTAGGTTGTCTGCAAGTAATATATTTCGTAAGTACGAGATCGATCCACAGAGAGGTTATTTTGAGTTTAAATTTATTAATTTATAGATTACCAAATGCAAGACTGAAGTTTACAAATTATAAATATTGTCAAGGCTTGAGGATTTATTCTTGGTTTATGTAATATTGTTTAACTAAAAGTGAAACAAAAGAAACTACCATAAATAATGGTTCCAAGAAAATTAAACACACACATAATCTAATATAGTTCCCACTATAGAAAATACCGAATTAACCGATATTTTATATATGGTACCTATGATTATAATTATAACTATATAAATAAATAATTGCATAAATTAAATGTTAAATTAAATCATTATATTTCATTTAGAACAACCGGCAGAGCCACGCTATTGCCTAAATAAAATATATTGATTTAATAAATTAGTTGCGGTAAAGTAAAAGTTAGTTGCAATAAAGTAAATGTTAGTTGCGGAAAAGTAAAAGTTAGTTGCAAGAAAGTAAATGTTAGATGCGAAAAATAAAAGTTAGTTGCGAAAAAGTAAATGTTAGATTGTTAGATGTTAGTATTAAGTCATAATATTTCATTTAGAACAACCGGCAGAGCCACGCTATCGCCTAAATGAAATATTGTGATATTATTATATAAATATACATATATATATATCTATATATATATAATAATAAGTGATGAAATATTTATTGTATCAAAATTAAACAACAAATCAAGATAACCACTTTAATGGTATCAAGCATTTGATGTAAATTGATAACAACAAATAATTCATTTTTATACCTACAATAAAAATAAGTTAGCTAAATGAAAAGAGATAAAGAAATAATATACAAAATATAAACAATCTTACTTCACCAAGAATGCATCCTCTTCACCTTGACATAATAGATTTAGCTTGCCATGAACTTACTTTTGATCAACACTAAAATATCACTCATAGTTGAGAAAATGAAAGAAAATATATTTAAACTTAGAACTTTGATACACACTCACACTATATTTTACAATGAGATAGAATGATTCTCAAGCTAGCACAAGGCCTCTATTTATAGGCCAAATGAGAGAAAGAGTCAAAAATTCTATTAATGCCATGTAGTTGTAATAGTATTCTTTGTCTCCTCAACTCCAATTCCATGTCCCTTCTTTCAATGCCTTGTTCCACGACTTTTCTCACCACTTTGACTCTGATTAAGGCCACAAACATGTGGGGAATTTTGTGTAGATGAGTTTGGCCACTTGATTCACCTCATTTGGATAAATATTGAAATAGTTATGAATTTTTTACTAAATGATGGTCATAGTAAAAGTAAATGTGTCCTCCTTTTGATCTTTGCACAATTTGATCATCTTAATGAGCTTTTTAGGCAATCATGTCTTCTGCAAAGTTGTAAATAACTTCTCAAGGATTCCAACCATGTTTGAGTCACCTCCATTTGAATTTTCTAGCTTGAGTTATCATTATTTTACCAACACGTAAAAAACCTGAAAATAAAACAAATTTAGTAAGGCATTTAAATATAAACAAACAATACTAAAATAACATAATTTATAATTTTAATGAAACTTAAAATTTTAAAATACAGGTTTTAACATATAATAAATTATTAATTTTAAGTTTCATCACACCCCCACACTATCTTATTACTAGTCCCTTAGTAATAAAATTTATCGGAAAGTCACAACCTAGATTCTTTATTCCTTTTATATATTCAAATACAAACATATTCATTAAAAACAAAATCATATACCGATTTATATATATATATATTCGTTTAATATAATAATATATAATTAGATGTGTTTTTATTCTTATTTTCACATAATATATAAAGTAACAATATATATATAATTTTTAAATTTCTAAAAAAATTTATAATAATATAGTCAAAAAGATAATTCACACCACCCACCATAACATGTATAATATCAAGAATATTATTGTAAAAACCTCAACTCCATATAATCTTTCAGGTCAAAATGTTTACGGAATAGCTAGTTTTCACTCATGGAGTTGGAATGAATATTAACTCTCATCGAAAAAGGCCAAGTATTAAAGCAGACAATTAATTAAACTAATATTGAAAACAAAATAGGAAAATTTACAAAGAATAAAATCCCTTTTTTTCTTTTTTCTTTTTTCTTTTTTTCTTTTTTTGTTATTGTTTTTTTTTTTTTTAAATAACGTGACTGCAAAATTTTACAATAACATAAAATTTTCTATTCAAACATTCTACCATAAATATATATATATATATATGTATATATATAAACATTTATATAACGGATACATCCGATTTCCTTTGGAACTTATCTAGCACAAACAAATCTTCTTCTTTTTTTTTTTTTTTTTTTTTTGAGAACATTGATTGATGTTTTTAGAACACATTGATAGTACATCAATCAAATCTAAAAAAAATTTACACTGAATAAAGTATTTTGCAGTCCGTTATTTATTTACTTCTTTTTTTTTTCAATAAATATTTTTTTTTAGGGGATTTATATTCTTGTAATAAACCATTTTTTAATAATCAATAAAAGTTTATTAATTGTTTTCTCATTTCTCACCACTCACTCACAAAAGATGTGTGAGTATATATTATACTTTTACAAAAGAATTCTTTCAATTATACATGTTAACAACCATACAAACCATATCTTTTAACTATATTCTCATAAAAATTTTAGAAATTATTTTATTTGAAAACACACACAATTATATACATATATGTAAATAAATAAACACATCTATTATATATTTTATATTAATTGATCAAAATATATATGTATATAAATTGGTACATATGAAAACTAATTTTTCTTGTAGTCTGTAATTTGAATATAATGAATATTAAAATCTAGTGTATTGCGATTTTCCGATAATTATTAACTAATGTGTCTCAGGTGCATTTTACTAACACCTTACTCGACATTGAACTAAAAAGTATTATTATTATTACTACATATTTTTATTTTTTATATAATAAAAAAAACTAAGAAGAGAAGAAGAAGAAGAAGAAGAAGAAGAAATTATTCATACCTTAAAAAAAAAAACATTAAAAACATACCGTTGAATCGCAAGTTTAGCATCACATGAATTTTCTTTTCTTACTCTTGGATGTTGGCCAATTAAGTTGAGATAAGAATGGATCTGGTTCATGACTAAATCCTTGCAGTAAATCAATAAGTTCACCTTCACTTGTAGCAGAAACTAACATCCTTCGCGAAGCTAATGAAATAAATCCCTGTTCCACAACATCATCAAGAAACGATAACAGTTTATCATAATAATTGTTAACATTTAACAAACCAATTGGCTTATTGTGGATATTTAATTGTGCCCAACAAACAGTATGAAATATTTCTTCCAAAGTACCGAAACCTCCTGGCAGAGCAATGAAAGCATCTGAATGTTCAATCATTTGAGTAATTCGTTCATACATGTTGTCCACTTGCATTTCTTCTCCTATTGTTGGTCCTGTAAGATTGGCTAAAGTAATCGGAATAATGCCTAAGACTTCACTTCCACCTGCATGCGCAGCTTTTGCAACTTTTCCCATGAGGCCAACTTCACCACCACCATATACCAAATGAATCTTTCTTTTAGCAAGTGTTATTCCAAGCTTTTCTGCTACATCTTCATAAATTGAATCTTTTCCTGCACTAGATCCACAAAATACACAAATATTTTTGATTTTACTTACCGTGGACGTTGACATGTTGAGAAATATGTTTTCTGTAATTGTTAGATCACAGCATATGAATTTATAAACGTAACATGCCAAAAGTCAATATTTGAACAGGAAATTATTATTATTAAAAGAAAATAAAAATGACAAAATTAAAACAAATATATACAGCGTAGTTGTGATTGTGGCTCACATCTTCCTCTGATTTTACGTTCAGTAACGGCTTCAACGCCTTCTATGAGTCGAGGATATGCTTCCCATCCAATTTTCTTATAAATTGGCAAACAGGGTCTTTTAACGTCAGATTCCCAAGACGAAATTGTGTATATTTTTACTTATCTAAATAGATATGCGTTACTACAGTAGGATCTTTGTAAGGCTGATTCCACCGTCCATATTGATATTCCTCCTGTTGAAATTGCCACCATAGTTTAAGAAGTTCATTTTGCACGTACCCACTAGAATGCGTATCAAGAACCTCTAGAAAATTATCCAAAGGCTCTTTACTCAGACCATTCTTAATGAATAAAATTTTATCTTCTCTATTCATTGATGTCATTCCAACATTTTTGCAATTTCCTTTACAAGTCCACCTTGCACATTTATGACATCCACCTATACGTTTAGCTCTTCGCTTTTTGGCATATGTGCTTTTACCAAATCCTGGCATATGTCTTATTATTAATTCACTTGCTTCCCCAACCAATCGGACTTTTGCTTCAATTATCAAACGGATATCATCCGGTATGCCATATAACATCATCAACCTTAGCCGCTCACATCTAGCTTTATAAATTTTTTTCAACGCATTATCAGGTAAACAAGCAAAATATTTACGAAGATTCATAATACACACATCCATATTATTATTATTATATATATTTCAATTATTTTGGGAAAACTGAAGAAACCGACTTAAACAGTCACGGAGTACCGTTATCCGCCACTTAACCGGGAAATGAACTAGAATCTGCAAAACAAAATGAAAATATCAAACAGCTATTGTGGATCATATAAAGGCATAAACTCATCATTAAGAATTTCATTTTCTATAAAAGGCTTAAGTCTTTGCCCATTAACTTTAAACACGTCATTATTTTTAGGATTTTCAATATCAACAACACCATGAGGATAAACAAATTTGACTATAAATGGTCCTGACCACCTCGATCTTAGTTTACCTGGAAATAAATGCAAACGAGTAAAGCAAAACTTTTTGTCCAATTTCAAATGACTTTCTCATAATATTTTTATCATGAAAGGCTTTATTTTTATCTTTATAAATCTTTGAATTTTCATATGCATCATTTCTTAATTCTTCAAGTTCATTTATTTGCAATTTTCTTAATTTAGATGCATCATCTAAATTAGTATTAAATGCTTTAATTGCCCAATAAGCTTTATGTTCTAGTTCAACCGGTAAATGACAATGCTTACCAAAAACTAACCTATATGGTGACATCCCTAATGATGTTTTAAATGCAGTTCTATATGCCCATAATGCATCAGTTAATCTTAAAGACCAATCTTTTCGATTTGGATTAACTGTTTTTTCTAAAATTTGTTTTATTTCTCTATTTGCTAGTTCAACTTGACCATTACTTTGAGGATGATATGGGGTAGAAACTTTATGTGTAATGCCATATTTTCTTAACAAAGAAGAAAATGATTTATTTATAAAATGACTTCCCCCATCACTAATTATTGCTCTAGGTATTCCAAATCGACTAAAAATATTTTCTTTTAAAAATTTTATAACAACTTTATGATCATTAGTTCTACATGCAATCGCTTCAATCCATTTTGAAACATAATCAACAGCGACTAAAATGTACTTATATCCAAAAGATAATGGAAATGGACCCATAAAATCTATCCCCCAACTATCAAATATTTCAATAATTATGATTGGATTTAAAGGCATCATGTTTCGTTTTGAAATTGATCCCATCTTCTGACAATTTTCACAAGATTTGCAAAATAAATGCGTATCTTTGAATAAAGACGGCCAATAAAATCCACATTGTAAGATTTTTGTAGCTGTTTTATTGGATGAAAAATGACCTCCACATGCTTCAGAATGACAAAATTTAATAACATTACTTATTTCATTGTCGGGTATGCATCGTCGAAAAATTTGGTCAGGACAATACTTAAATAAGTAAGGATCATCCCAATAAAATTTTTTAACTTCTATCAAGAATTTATTCTTATCCTGTGAATTCCAATGAGAAGGCATTTTATTTGTCACAAGAAAATTTACAATATTAGCAAACCATGGCATAATAGTAGCATAAAACAACTGATCATCTGGAAAATTTTCATTTATTGGTATTTCATTATGAGATGATTCAGTCATTATTCTAGATAAATGATCGGCTACAACATTTTCTTTTCCTTTTTTATCTTTAATTATAATATCAAATTCTTGTAACAATAAAATCCACCGTATTAATCTTGGCTTAGCATCTTGTTTATTTGATAAATATTTTATGGCAGAATGATCGGTGTAAACAATAGTAGTAGAACCAATTAAATAAGATCGAAACTTATCTAATGCAAATACTACTGAAAGTAATTCTTTTTCAGTAGTTGAATAATTTATTTGGGCACTATTTAAGGTTCTACTAGCATAATAGATTGCATAAGGTTTTCCTTCTTTTCTTTGTCCTAACACAGCTCCTATAGCATAATCACTTGCATCACACATTAATTCAAATGGTAAAGACCAATCTGGAGGTTGTAAAATAGGTGATGTAATTAAAAGATTAATTATTTTTTTAAAAGAATTTTCACATTTTTGAGTCCATTCGAATTGTGTATCTTTTGTTAAAAGATTTGAAATTGGTTTAGATATTATGCTGAAATTTTTTATAAACCTTCTATAAAATCCTGCATGACCCAAGAATGATCGAACTTCTTTGACCGTTTTTTGTGATGTTAAATTAGAAATAACATCAACTTTGGCTTTATCAACTTCAATTCCTTTTTCAGATATCACATGTCCTAAGACAATCCCAGATTTAACCATATAATGACATTTTTCCCAATTTAAAACAAGATTTTTTTCTTCACATCTTTTTAATACTTTTTCTAGATTTTTAAGACAATTTTCAAATGAGTTTCCAAAAACAGTTATATCATCCATAAAAACTTCTACATATTCTTCAATCATATCACTGAAAATACTTAACATGCATCTTTGAAAAGTAGCCGGAGCATTGCATAAACCAAATGGCATTCTTTTAAATGCAAAAGTTCCGAAAGGACAAGTAAAAGTAGTTTTTTCTTGATCTTCTAATGATATAGGTATTTGATAATACCCCGAATACCCATCAAGAAAACAGTAATAAGAATTTCCTGCTACTTTTTCTAAAATTTGATCTAAAAATGGTACTGGGAAATGATCTTTTCTAGTTGCATCATTTAATTTTCTATAATCAATACACATACGCCAACTAGATGGAATCCTAGTTTGTAATAACTCTCCTTTTTCATTTTTTATAACAGTGATGCCTGACTTTTTAGGTACTACTTGTGTTGGACTTACCCATGTACTATCTGAGATTGGATAGATAATTCCAGCGTCTAATAGTTTTAATACTTCATTCTTAACAACTTCTTTCATATGTGGATTTAACCTTCTTTGCGGTTGTTGATACGTTTTAGCATTTTCTTCCAAGTGAATTTTATGTGTACAAATTAAAGGATTCATACCTTTTATATCTTTCAAAGTCCATCCAATTGCATTTTTATATTTTTTAAGTAATTGAATTAAATCTTCTTCTTGATTTGGTAGAAGAGTGGAAGAAATTACAACAGGAAATGCTTTATTTTGACCAAGAAATACATATTTCAATTCTAATGGTAAAGCTTTTAATTCAAGTTTTATATTATCATCTTCTTTAAAATTATTTTCAGACTCCAAACTTTCTACTGAAAAAACTTCACATTGTTGATTTAAGTTTTCTTCTTGTATATTTTCTTCCACAATTGTTTGAATTTCATTATCATCTTCATTTTCATTTTCATTAATACTTGGTTGTTTACATAAATTAAACACATTAAGTTCTAGAGTCATATTTCCAAAAGACAATTTCATTATTCAATTTCGACAATTAATTAAAGCATTTGAAGTTGCTAGAAATGGTCGTCCCAATATTACTGGAATTTCATTATGTATTTCTATTGGTTGTGTATCCAAAACAATAAAATCTACTGGATATATGAATTTATCAACTTGAACCAACACATCTTCTACAATACCTCTAGGTATTTTGATTGACCTATCCGCCAGTAAAAGAGTAACAGAAGTGGGTTTTAATTCCCCTAAATTAAGTTTTTCATAAACTGAATAAGGAAGTAAATTCACACTTGCTCCCAAATCCAACAAAGCTTTTTTAATTTTATTTTCTCCAATAATACATGAAATTGTTGGACAACCAGGATCTTTATATTTTAAACTAGAATTGTTTTGAAGAATAGAACTTACTTGTTCAGCCAAGAATGCTTTCTTCTTCACATGCAATTTTCTCTTCACAGTACATAAGTCTTTTAAAAATTTTGCATAGGAAGGTACTTGTTTAATAGCATCTAATAATGGAATATTTATCTTTACTTGTTTAAAAACTTCATAGATATCAGAATCACTTTTTTGTTTTTTTATAATTTGTTAATGCATGAGGAAATGGTGGAGGTTTATTTGAGTCATTTACTATTTTAGATGATTTATCATTCACCATATTATTCTTAGAATTTAAGGTATCATCATTCTCAAAAGTATCAAGATTATCATCCTTACTCTTTGATTTTAAATGATCATTGTTTTCATTAATATATGGATCATTAACTATTTTACCACTTCTAAGGCTAATAACAGATTTTATTTGATCAATTTTTTCATTTTTTAATTCTTGATTTTGATTTTTAGGATTAGGTTGAGGTTGAGATGGAAATTTTCCTTTTTCATGAATATTAAGTGCAGATGCAAATTTCGCAAGAGTTTCTTTTAAATCATTCATAGATTGACTGTTTTGAATATTGATAGACTCTTGCTTTTGGATAAATGCATGAATTACATCTTCAAAGTTTTTTCTTGGAGGTGTAACATAAGGAATATAACCTTGATGATTTTGGTTATTTTGAAAATATTGTTGTGACGGTTGTGCATTATTATCATTCCTCCAACTAAAATTAGGATGATTTTTCCATCCCGGATTATATGATTGTGAAAAAGGATCTAGTATTGGTTTTTTATAATTGTTAACATAATTTGCTTGTTCATGGAGACATTCTTTAAATGAAGGTAATGTTGGACAATCTTTTGTAGCATGATCATGTGTATCACATATATGACAAACAATTTCTTGAATACTTTTTAATTGACCACTCTTTTTCATTTCTAATGACTCAATTTTTCTTGCTAAAGATGCAAGTTTAGCTTGAATATCTACATCATCTTTGAGATTATAGATACCACCCCCATTTGTTGAATTATTGTTTTTAGTTGTTGGTGGTTCTATTGTACCTATATTATCCCAATTTTGAGCATTTTCTGCTAATGAATCCAAATATTCCATAGCTTCATTTGGGTTTTTATCTTCAAAAGTTTCATTACACATGAATTCTATCATTTGCCTATCTTTAGGTATAAGACCTTCATAAAAGTGAGAAACTATTCTCCATGTTTCAAAACCATGATGTGGGCATGTATTAAGTAATTCTTTATATCTATCCCAACATTGATAAAATGTTTCTCCTTGTTTTTGAGAAAAAGTTGTAATTTGTCTTTTAAAAGAGTTTGTTCTATGGGAAGGGAAAAACTTTTTGAGAAATTGTTGTTGCATTTCTTCCCATGATCTTATTGAACTTGATCTTAAATTTTGTAGCCATGTTTTAGCTTTATCTTTTAAAGAAAAAGGGAAAAGCTTTAATCGAACTATATCCATGCTACAATTTTGATCATTATAAGTGTTACAAACTTCCTCAAATTCTCTTAGATGCAAATATGGATTTTCAGAATCTAAGCCATGAAAATTTAGTAAAAGTTGAATAATTTGAGGTTTAAAGTTGAAATTTGATGCGTCAGGAGGAAAAACTAAACAAGATGGGGCACTAGTTCTAATAGGGTTCATATGGTGCCTAAGTGTTCTTAATTGATCATGTTCTTGATTATTATTATTATTATTATTATTATTATTATTATTATTATTATTATTATTATTATTATCATTATCTTGATTATTTGAATTATCATCCATGTTTAAATTATTTTCAGATACTCGAATAAGTCTACCACTTTTTTTTCGACTCCAAACACTCATACAAGTAAAAACACACAATACTTATAAATAAAACATAAATAACAAATATAAACTTAATTTATACCTCCCCGGCAACGGCGCCAAAAACTTGTTACTACTTAAATAATAATTCACCCAAGTGTAGGTTGTCTGCAAGTAATATATTTCGTAAGTACGAGATCGATCCACAGAGAGGTTATTTTGAGTTTAAATTTATTAATTTATAGATTACCAAATGCAAGACTGAAGTTTACAAATTATAAATATTGTCAAGGCTTGAGGATTTATTGTTGGTTTATGTAATATTGTTTAACTAAAAGTGAAACAAAAGAAACTACCATAAATAATGGTTCCAAGAAAATTAAACACACACATAATCTAATATAGTTCCCACTATAGAAAATACCGAATTAACCGATATTTTATATATGGTACCTATGATTATAATTATAACTATATAAATAAATAATTGCATAAATTAAATGTTAAATTAAATCATTATATTTCATTTAGAACAACCGGCAGAGCCACGCTATTGCCTAAATGAAATATATTGATTTAATAAGTTAGTTGCGGTAAAGTAAAAGTTAGTTGCAATAATGTAAATGTTAGTTGCGGAAAAGTAAAAGTTAGTTGCAAGAAAGTAAATGTTAGATGCGAAAAATAAAAGTTAGTTGCGAAAAAGTAAATGTTAGATTGTTAGATGTTAGTATTAAGTCATAATATTTCATTTAGAACAACCGGCAGAGCCACGCTATCGCCTAAATGAAATATTATGATATTATTATATAAATATACATATATATATATCTATATATATATAATAATAAGTGATGAAATATTTATTGTATCAAAATTAAACAACAAATCAAGATAACCACTTTAATGGTATCAAGCATTTGATGTAAATTGATAACAACAAATAATTCATTTTTATACCTACAATAAAAATAAGTTAGCTAAATGAAAAGAGATAAAGAAATAATATACAAAATATAAACAATCTTACTTCACCAAGAATGCATCCTCTTCACCTTGACATAATAGATTTAGCTTGCCATGAACTTACTTTTGATCAACACTAAAATATCACTCATAGTTGAGAAAATGAAAGAAAATATATTTAAACTTAGAACTTTGATACACACTCACACTATATTTTACAATGAGATAGAATGATTCTCAAGCTAGCACAAGGCCTCTATTTATAGGCCAAATGAGAGAAAGAGTCAAAAATTCTATTAATGTCATGTAGTTGTAATAGTATTCTTTGTCTCCTCAACTCCAATTCCATGTCCCTTCTTTCAATGCCTTGTTCCACGACTTTTCTCACCACTTTGACTCTGATTAAGGCCACAAACATGTGGGGAATTTTGTGTAGATGAGTTTGGCCACTTGATTCACCTCATTTGGATAAATATTGAAATAGTTATGAATTTTTTACTAAATGATGGTCATAGTAAAAGTAAATGTGTCCTCCTTTTGATCTTTGCACAATTTGATCATCTTAATGAGCTTTTTAGGCAATCATGTCTTCTGCAAAGTTGTAAATAACTTCTCAAGGATTCCAACCATGTTTGAGTCACCTCCATTTGAATTTTCTAGCTTGAGTTATCATTATTTTACCAACACGTAAAAAACCTGAAAATAAAACAAATTTAGTAAGACATTTAAATATAAACAAACAATACTAAAATAACATAATTTATAATTTTAATGAAACTTAAAATTTTAAAATACAGGTTTTAACATATAATAAATTATTAATTTTAAGTTTCATCATTCGTCACGAAATCCATGGAAATGTGATCCCATTTCCATTCAGGAATAGACAAACTGTGAAGTAAAACTCAGGGTTTCTTTCTTTTTGCCTTCACCTGCTGGCAATTCAAGCATTTAGACACAAATTCTGCAATATCTGTCTTCATCTGCCTCCACCAGAATTGCGTCTTCAAATCATTGTACATCTTCCTGCCACCAGGATGAATGCTGAACCGACTACAGTGTGCCTCTGCCATGATCTGTCGTCTCAAATCTGAAACATCTGGCACTACTAGACGGTTATTCACATACAGAATAGAATCTCTAACCTGATATTCTGATATATGACCAGCTTTGACCATATCAATCGATCTCTGAATGCTCGGATCAGTTTTCTGCGCTTCTTTGACCTTCAAAATCAGATCTAGCTCAATCTGGATCACAGCAAGTCGCAACGGTCTACTATCCGTATCAAATGTCAACCCAGACAAGCAACAATTCTCTACTAAATTCGATACACCTACAGTCGATAAGGAAAGAGCACATACCTTTCGACTCAAGGCGTCTGCCGCTGCATTCGACTTTCCTGGATAATACTTGATCTCGCAATCAAAATCTTTCAGCAGATCAAGCCATCGTCGCTGCCTCATGTTCAACTCTGACTGAGAAAAGAGGTACTTCAGGCTCTTATGATCGGAATAGATCTCAAATTTCTCACCATACAGATAATGACGCCAGATCTTGAGTACAAATACAATCGCCGCCAATTCAAGATCATGAATCGGATAACGGGTCTCGTGCGGCTTCAGCTGTCTAGAGGCGTACGCTATCACGTGCCCTCGCTGCATAAGAACACATCCTAGCCCTCTATGAGATGCGTCACAATATACAACAAACTCACCTGTACCTGAAGGAATCGTCAAGACAGGCGCACTGGTCAGCCTCTTCTTCAGCTCTACAAAACTAGCTTCACAATCTTCAGACCACACAAATGGCATATTCTTCTGGGTCAACTGAGTGATAGGCTTCGCTATACTAGAGAAATCTCGAATAAAACGACGATAATACCCGGCTAGACCCATGAAACTGCGTATCTCAGGCACCGAAGTCGGTCTCGGCCAACTGATCACAGCCTCAACTTTACTCGGATCTACTGCAATACCATCTCCAGATATAATGTGACCCAAAAATACAACCTGTCTCAGCCAAAATTCGCACTTGGACAGTTTGGCATACAACTGCTCATTTCTCAACGTCTTCAATACGATTCTCAGATGATCTGCATGTTCAGTCAGGCTCTTCGAATACACCAAAATATCATCAATGAACACAATCACAAAATCATATAAATATCTCTGAAAAATGCGGTTCATCAAACTCATAAATACCGCTGGTGCATTCATTAAACCAAAAGGCATAACAATAAACTCGTAGTGCCCATACCTGGTTCGGAATGCAGTCTTCGGAATATCAACGTCTCTAACTCGGAGCTGATGATACCCTGATCTCAAATCAATCTTCGAGTATACAGAAGATCCCTGTAACTGATCAAACAAATCGTCGATGCGAGGCAGAGGATACTTGTTCTTCACTGTCGCCTTGTTCAACTGTCTGTAATCAATACATAGTCGCATCGAATCATCTTTCTTTCGAACGAAAAGCACCGGAGCACCCCAAGGAGATACGCTTTGTAAGGCTCGAGAATTATCAGCTGTTATGGATGTGAGATTCACAAGTTGGAGAATGCATGACATTTAAATTGAAATTGTGAGGTTTGGGCCGAAGCCATACCGCACCCGCGGTGTTAGAGATACAGCACCCGCGGTGCATTGAGAAGAAATTGGTGAATTTGTGCGAAGCCACACCGCACCCGCGGTGGTAACAGGACCGCACCCGCGGTGGTGATACCGCACCCGCGGTCGTGCAAGAGCCGCACCCGCGGTGATCGAAATTCAGAAAATGCATGAACTCGCCGTGAGCACAGCGCACCCGCGCTGCTAGTGTACCGCACCCGCGGTAGTGCGTGTCATTTGAAAAATAATAACACTTGTTCTTGAGCATGCAATATAGATGTGTTGTCTTTCATTCAGCTATTTCAGAAACACCTCAGAACCGAGAGCATGCAAGGGAGAGTTTCCATTCCTCTTGATTTTAAACTTGTGATTTTGAAGAATTTAGCCATCCGATTTCAGATACGACTTCGGTTTTGAATTCCTCTCATCATTTGCTATTCAAGGATGTAAGTTTCAGTTATTTCCAGCATGTTTCGGTAGTTATGTGTTGGAAGAATTCAGATTTGAGCTTTAGATTATGTTCTTGATATGTTGAACTTTATATATTCGCTACTAGATCGAATTACGAATGTCGTATGCTATTATTTCGAATTCCAGCATGTATATTGAGTTGAGATGGGATAATTTCAGTATGATATTGTGTCTTGATAAGGTTATGAATTGTTGATATTGAGCTTAGTGTTATTGAGTTACCGGTATCGAAGAAGTACGCTGTTATGCCGTCGAGTTGTACCGAGATTTATTATTAATTGGAATATGTATTGCTTTGAGTTAGAGATTGATATTGTGTGTATCCAAATTGCCATTTCAGAGTTATATTGGCTACATTGGACTCGAGATTTCGAATACGTCACCGACTATTCGACAAGAAAGGTATAATTCATGTGGTCACGGGATTGCACAACTCGATTCAGATTTGATACGAGTTTCCCTAAATCACATACTAGATTGTTATTACATTTCATTATGTAATGCCTTGTTTATTGAATTATATTCGAGTCCTGAGATAGGAGATATTGGCAGACTGGCCAAAACTAGACGTTTCAGTGTATCGACGCATAGGAGTAGATTTGCTCTATGTGTAGACCCTCGATACAGAGTTGACCGAAGTCTAGGAATAAGACGTACCGTCGCCCCGATTGGTTGAGTAGGTGACAGACCGTCTTATTCACACCGAGATCCCTAGATTAGAAATGAGTCGAGTCAAGATTTAAATGTTGAATACAGATTTGTATTCTTCGACATGTTTAGATTTGCATTCATGTTAATTGATATATGCTATGCTTTTGTACATGATTTATGACATTGCATGCATCCATGTTTTATACTGGGATATGTTTCTCACCGGAGTTATCCGGCTGTTGTCGTGTCTGTATGTGTGCATGGCAACAGGTGGGGCAGGATCTGGGTCTCGAGCTAGATGAGAGATTGATGATAGCGTGGAGATCTCGGGCGTTGAAGATTTGTAGTGTTTCCTACTAGACTTGTATCACTTATGTTGTAGTTGGTATGTAAACACTGGTGTATGGTGGTACTAGACAGACATGTATGTACATTATGTTGTTTATTTCAGTGACAGATATGATATGCTTTAGTTATACATTTGAATTAATATTAAAAGCAAATTTTTGACCCACATTTTCGAGCAAAGATCCAATTAAATCCAAAAAGAATTGAGTTAGAGCCCGGGTCCCCACAACAGGTGGTATCAGAGCAGTAGGTTCTGTAGACTGAGATAGAATAGAATGAGCGGGGTAGATCGAGTCATCTTCCTTGCTTATATCATGCTAGCATATCATGATTTATTGCTTTCCCTATTATATGTTGTGTTGTATTATCTGAATTGATTTACAGCATTTCAAGCCTGAATCAGAATCGATTCTCGATCAGAGGTATATGATCAGAGGAGGGCTGAGACAGATGATATTGATTGTATACTTATCAGTTTGATAATCAGATCTATGCCGCCTAGACGTATACCACAGCCAGAGCAGGGTAGCACATCAGGTGCACAGATGGATGTTACCGCTACACCGATGGAGACCTTATTGAAGAGATTTCAGTCTTTCCATCCGCCTACCTTGAAGGGCACAGAGAATGCAGTAGAGTGCGAGAGCTGGCTTGATGATATCGAGATGTTGTTTGAGTCTTTGGCATATACTGATGAGCGACGTGTGAAGTTGATAGGGCATCAGAAGCAAGAGGTTGCCAAGAGCTGGTGGTTGACTACGAAGAGAGCCTTGGAGCACCGAGGCATTGATATCACATCGAAAGTCTTCAAAGATGAGTTCTATCAGCGCTTCTTCCCCGTTTCCTACCGAAAGATAAAGGAGCTGAATTTGCGAATTTGAAGCAGGGACAGTGGAACATCGAGGAGTATGTGGCTAAATTTTCTGCATTGTTACGATTTGCACCGCATGTGGCCGGGAACGACGAGGCAGTGGCTGATCAGTTCATCAACGGGCTGAACCCCGATGTCTTTACCTTGGTGAACACGGGCCGGCCTAGTACTTTTTCAGAGGCACTGAACCGAGCGAAGGGAGCAGAGGCTGGCTTGATCAGGCAACGAGGGGCTTCCTACGGTGTTCAGGGGCAGAGACCGCCACAGCCTACTACCGTACAGTTTCCACCACCTCCTCCTCGTTTCGATAGTGGATCTAGTGGTAGTGGCAAGAAGGAATTTTCGAAGGCTAAGGGTAAGCAGTTTAAAAAGTCCGGGAGTAGTTCATCAAGTTCGAGTGGATCTCGACAGAGAGGTCAGGGTTCAGATTACAGTGGCGTATATTGAAGCTCGTGTGGAGGACGACATGCCACGGAGCAGTGTCAAGGAGTTATGGGACGCTGCAACATCTGTAGGCAACAGGGACACTTCGCCAGAGTTTGTCCCCAGAGAGGTGCACAACGATTCCAGAGTTACAGGATCATCAGCACCAGTGCCACAGATGGAGAGACAGGCATCCTCTGTACACTCCTTTCAGCCACCATCCACACAAACCCAGCAGAGACCAGGAGGTAGTCAGACAGTGAGTCAACCTCCTCGACAGCAGGCTAGGGTGTTTGCCCTGACAGAGGAGCAGGCGCAGGAGGCGCCAGATGACGTCATTGCAGGTAACTGTTTTCTTTGCGGTTATCCTGCAAATGTGTTGATAGACACAGGGGCATCTCATACATTCATAGCTGAACATTTTGCATTGAGACATTCATTGCCTGTTGAGTCGATGTCTGCGGTAGTGCCTATAGCTTCTCCGTTGGGAAGTGGTTTGATATATGTGACTACTGTTAGACACTGTATGCTTCAGTTTGAGGGGCATGAGATTGATCTTGATTGCGTAGTACTTGGTTTAGCTGATTTTGATTGTATAGTTGGTATAGACATGTTGACCAAGTACAGGGCCACTGTAGATTGTTTCCACAAGATTGTCAGATTCAGACCCGACGTGACAGATGAGTGGAAATTCTACGGCAAGGGTTCCAGATCTAGGATTCCCTTAGTATCTGCTCTGACTATGAGTAGATTGCTTCAGAGAGGAGCAGAGGGCTTTCTCGTATATTCAGTAGATCTACTGAAGTCGAGCCCAGCATTGGCAGATCTGCCAGTGGTTTGCGAGTTTGCAGATGTTTTTCCTTATGAGATTCCAGGGTTGCCTCCGGTTCGAGAGGTAGATTTTAGCATAGATCTTGTGCCAGGCAGTGTTCCTATCTCGAGAGCTCCGTATAGGATGGCACCGATAGAGCTGAAAGAGTTGAAAGCACAGTTGGAAGATCTTCTGTCCAAGGGATATATCAGACCCAGTGTATCTCCTTGGGGTGCTCCGGTTCTTTTCGTTGGAAAAAAAGATGGTTCGATGCGACTATGTATTGATTACAGACAGTTAAACAAGGCAACAGTAAAGAACAAGTATCCTTTGCCTCGCATCGACGATTTGTTTGATCAGTTACAGGGATCTTCGGTTTACTCGAAGATTGATTTGAGATCAGGGTATCATCAGCTCCGAGTTAGAGACGTTGTTATTCCGAAGACTGCATTCCGAACCAGGTATGGGCATTACGAGTTTATTGTTATGCCTTTCGGTTTGACGAATGCACCAGCGGTGTTTATGAGTTTGATGAACCGCATTTTTCAGAGATATTTAGATGATTTTGTGATTGTGTTCATTGACGATATTTTGGTGTATTCGAAGAGTCTGACTGAACATGCAGATCATCTGAGAATTGTACTGAAGACGTTGAGAAATGAGCAATTGTATGCCAAACTGTCCAAGTGCGAATTTTGGCTGAGACAGGTTGTATTTTTGGGTCACATTATATCTGGAGATGGTATTGCAGTAGATCCGAGTAAAGTTGAGGCTGTGATCAGTTGGCCGAGACCGACTTCGGTGCCTGAGATACGCAGTTTCATGGGTCTAGCCGGGTATTATCGTCGTTTTATCCGAGATTTCTCCAGTATAGCGAAGCCTATCACTCAGTTGACCCAGAAGAATATGCCATTTGTGTGGTCTGAAGATTGTGAAGCTAGTTTTGTAGATCTGAAGAAGAGGCTGACCAGTGCGCCTGTCTTGACGATTCCTTCAGGTACAGGTGAGTTCGTTGTATGCTGTGACGCATCTCACAGAGAGCTAGGATGTGTTCTTATGCAGCGAGGGCACGTGATAGCATACGCCTCTAGACAGCTGAAGCCGCACGAGACTCGTTACCCGATTCAGGATCTTGAATTGGCGGCGATTGTTTTTGCACTTAAGATCTGGCGTCATTATCTGTATGGCTGAGAAATTTGAGATCTATTCCGATCATAAGAGCCTGAAGTATCTCTTTTCTCAGTCAGAGTTGAACATGAGACAGCGACGATGGCTTGATCTGCTGAAAGATTTTGATTGCGAGATCAAGTACCATCCAGGGAAGTCGAATGCAGCGGCGGACGCCTTGAGTCGAAAGGTATGTGCTCTTTCCTTGTCGACCGTAGGTGTATCGAATTTAGTAGAAGATTGTTGCTTGTCTGGATTGACATTTGATACGGATAGTAGACCGTTGCGACTTGCTGTGATCCAGATTGAGCCAGATCTGATTTTGAAGGTCAAAGAAGCGCAGAAAACTGATCCGAGCATTCAGAGATCGATTGATATGGTCAGAGCTGGTCATATATCAGAATATCAGGTTAGAGATTCTATTCTGTATGTGAATAACCGTCTAGTAGTGCCAGATGTTTCAGATTTGAGACGACAGATCATGTCGGAGGCACACTGTAGTCGGTTCTGCATTCATCCTGGTGGCAGGAAAATGTACAATGACTTGAAGACACAATTCTGGTGGAAGCAAATGAAAACCGATATTGCAGAATTTGTGTCTAAATGTTTGAATTGCCAGCAGGTGAAGGCAGAAAGAAAGAAGCCCGGAGGATTACTTCAGAGTTTGTCTGTTCCTGAATGGAAATGGGATCACATTTCCATGGACTTCGTGACGAAGTTACCTCGATCTTCGCGGGGTTGTGACGCGATTTGGGTTGTGATAGACAGACTGACCGAAATCAGCGTGCTTTATTCCGTACAGAATGACCTATCGACACGATCAGATGGCAGAGTTACATGTCAGAGAGGTCGTCAGATTGCACGGTGTGCCCAAGTCGATCGTATCAGATCGTGATCCACGATTTACTTCTCATTTTTGGCACAGCTTGCAGCAGGCTTTGGGTACGACTTTACACCTAAGCACTGCTTATCATCCTCAGACGGACGGACAGTCAGAGCGGACTATCCAGACTTTAGAGGACATGCTGAGAGCAGTAGTACAAGATTTGGTACTAGTTGGCAAGATTCATTGCCGTTGTGTGAGTTTTCATACAACAACAACTATCAGACTAGCATTGAGATGGCACCGTTCGAAGCTTTATACGGAAAGAAGTGCAGATCTCCGTTGTACTGAGATGATATCACTGAGGTACCAGAGTTGGGCCTGATATGATTCGTGAGATGACCGAAAAAGTGAAGATCATTCAAAAACGAATGAAGACGGCACAAGATAGGCAAGCGAAATACGACAATGTCAGACGCCGACCGTTGGTATTTGAGCAGGGAGACAGAGTATTTTTGAAGATTTCACCTTTCAGAGGCGTTGTCAGATTTGGCAAGCGAGGAAAGTTGTCTCCTAGATACGTCGGTCCGTATGAAATCCTTGAGAAGATTGGCGATCGAGCTTACAGACTTGCTCTTCCTCCTTCATTGTCCGGTATACATGACGTTTTTCATGTATCGATGTTGCGCAGATACATGCCGGATGATTCTCATGTCATTCAACCTGACGAATCCGAGCTAGATCAGACTCTGAGCTATGTTGAAAGACCGATACGAATTCTTGATTGGAAGGAGAAACAACTCAGAACAAAGACTATTCCGCTTGTGAAGGTTCAGTGGAGTCGTCATGGCATCGAGGAAGCAACTTGGGAGACAGAGTCTGAAATGAGACAGAGGCATCCCGAGCTATTCAGTTGATGTAAATAATTTGTTAGTTTGATTTTACTGCTTCTGTATATACTTGCATAATTACTTGTGTACCAGTTCGAGAACGAACTCTTGTCTAAGAGGGGGAGAAATGTAAGGCTCGAGAATTATCAGCTGTTATGGATGTGAGATTCACAAGTTGGAGAATGCATGACATTTAAATTGAAATTGTGGAGTTTGGGCCGAAGCCATACCGCACCCGCGGTGTTAGAGATACAGCACCCGCGGTGCATTGAGAAGAAATTGGTGAATTTGTGCGAAGCCACACCGCACCCGCGGTGGTAACAGGACCGCACCCGCGGTGGTGATACCGCACCCGCGGTCGTGCAAGAGCCGCACCCGCGGTGATCGAAATTCAGAAAATGCATGAACTCGCCGTGAGCACAGCGCACCCGCGCTGCTAGTGTACCGCACCCGCGGTAGTGCGTGTCATTTGAAAAATAATAACACTTGTTCTTGAGCATGCAATATAGATGTGTTGTCTTTCATTCAGCTATTTCAGAAACACCTCAGAACCGAGAGCATGCAAGGGAGAGTTTCCATTCCTCTTGATTTTAAACTTGTGATTTTGAAGAATTTAGCCATCCGATTTCAGATACGACTTCGGTTTTGAATTTCTCTCATCATTTGCTATTCAAGGATGTAAGTTTCAGTTATTTCCAGCATGTTTCGGTAGTTATGTGTTGGAAGAAGTCAGATTTGAGCTTTAGATTATGTTCTTGATATGTTGAACTTGATATATTCGCTACTGGATCGAATTACGAATGTCGTATGCTATTATTTCGAATTCCAGCATGTATATTGAGTTGAGATGGGATAATTTCAGTATGATATTGTGTCTTGATAAGGTTATGAATTGTTGATATTGAGCTTAGTGTTATTGAGTTACCGGTATCGAAGAAGTACGCTGTTATGCCCTCGAGTTGTACCGAGATTTATTATTAATTGGAATATGTATTGCTTTGAGTTAGAGATTGATATTGTGTGTATCCAAATTGCCATTTCAGAGTTATATTGGCTACATTGGACTCGAGATTTCGATTACGACACCGACTATTCGACAAGAAAGGTATAATTCATGTGGTCACGGGATTGCACAACTCGATTCAGATTTGATACGAGTTTCCCTAAATCACATACTAGATTGTTATTACATTTCATTATGTAATGCCTTGTTTATTGAATTATATTCGAGTCCTGAGATAGGAGATATTGGCATACTGGCCAAAACTAGACGTTTCGGTGTATCGACGCATAGGAGTAGATTTGCTCTATGTGTAGACCCTCGATACAATGTTGACCGAAGTCTAGGAATAAGACGTACCGTCGCCCCGATTGGTTGAGTAGGTGACAGACCGTCTTTGTGGGGACCCGGACGCTAATCAAGTTCTTAATCATCGTTGGGACTAATTAATCAATTATAAAACAGGGTCTAAATTTTTTTTTAAAATACAAAGCGGAAACGTAATGTAATTTACTCAAATTACATATTAAACATGAATATACATCTCAGTATAAAAGTACAAGTCCGGTATAACACACATTTATTCAACTAGGGTTTAACAGCTAATATCAAGTGTCTAACCCTATTTCTAAACCAAGTCCGGAATCACCACGTTATCTGGCTTCTCTCATCCTCTTCTTGACCCTGAACCTGTCCCACCTGTTGTCATGCACACATACAAAACAAGACAACAGCCGGATAACTCCGGTGAGATATGAATATCCCAGTATAAACAATGTAAACATGCAATCATATAAAAACATATATAAAAGCATATAAGCAATAATCATAACATGTATCAAATCAGAACATGCAGCAATATCAAGAATAACTCTTATTCTAAACATGTACCCTCATCAGGAACATAATCAACATCAAATAATATAAATCAATATCAAGCAATGAATCACACTCAGACTCAACCTCAACTCAAACAACGCGTCGTCTCAGACTCGACTCAACTCTAACCTAGGGATACCGATGTCTGGATATAGGTAATTATATCGAATCTCAGTCGATAGGAATGAATCAATTCCTAAACGGCATCGATATAATTATTATCTCCAGTGTCTGGGCGAATCAGCCGCAGAATTGACGCCTCAGTCAATAACCTGACGAATCAGACAGTAATTAGACGAATCAGCCAATAACCAGACGAATCAGCCTGTAATTAAGCGAATCAGCTTAAGTTTAGAAGAATCAGTCTATAACCCGACGAATCAGCCGGTGACTAGGCGAATCAGCCTATGACTCAACGACTCAGAAATCAATACATACAGTCAGTATCTAAGCAAATCAATCAATGACTAGCGAATCAGCAGTCCTTACATGCAGTGGCTATAAATCAATAGACTACAATCATCAATCTCATCAATTACAAGAATCAATGTAATAAACTACGTATGTGATTTAGGGAAACTCGAGTCAAACCTTCCTCGAGTTGTGCAATCCCAACACAACATTAATTTATACCTTTCTTCCGTCAGTTTCTGGCTCAGTCGAAGTCCTGAATTCAAAGCCTGTCTGGTACTGACAATATCAATAATCTCATATCAATATACGAGTCAATTCCATAAAATCTGATCAATCTGGAATTAATTCAAAATCAACGGTATAACGGTACAATTCCAATATCCCCGTCTATACCAATTCACCAGATAATAGTTACAATCTATAACCCATATCCAATACATTCTATAATCAATCCATAATCCAAATCTGTCCGATATCAACCGATTATAATCAGAAATTCATAACAATTCCGTAATTAGTCTATTTCTTAATCTGACTTCGATTCTATGATGTCTATCATGTCAAGAACATAATATATGAATCCTATTTAATTCTGACAATAGCATAATTTCAAAGCATGTCAAAACGTAGCAACACTTATGTCAAGTTGTAGCCTACATCTATAGGATTACCGTACCGAAGTCGGATTACAATTTGGACAGACGGATTGATCGCACGATTGAATTTGAATCACAAAAGCTAAATTCTCCCGAAGCTTTCGTTTCCTTCTTCGATTTCCTTTCTGAAGAAATGATTTTGCATGTATATATATATATATATACACACGAACATGCATAAGGCCGAGTGGCACACCCAACGTGCAACATGTCTCGCGCATATGCGCGACATCAACTCGCGCATATGCGCCAGACCTACTGGTCTGCACATCGGCAGCTCGCGCATATGCGCGCTTATTCTCGCGCATGTGCACCAAACACTCTGGAGGTGTCGCGCATATGCGCGACTCTGACCGCGCATGTGCGCCCAACATGCTGTCTCGGTAATCATGCTACTGGCCTCTTCGCGCATATGCGCGCATTCACCCGCGCATATGCGCGAAACCTACTGCCTGCTGCGCGCATGTGCGCGCATTGGTTCGCGCATGTGCGTGGAGCTTCTCACACATATACACACTTTTCACACGCACTTTTATTTCGTGTCTCGGTTAATCCTTTCATAATCATATCAAATTATATTTCCATAATTACAGATTACTAGGATTAAATTCTCGGGCATTACAGTCTTATTCACACCGGGATCCCTAGATTAGAAATGAGTCGAGTCAAGATTTAAATGTTGAATACAGATTTGTATTCTTCGACATGTTTAGATTTGCATTCATGTTAATTGATATATGCTATGCTTTTGTACATGATTTATGACATTGCATGCATCTATGTTTTATACTGGGATATGTTTCTCACCGGAGTTATCCGGCTGTTGTCGTGTCTGTATGTGTGCATGGCAACAGGTGGGGCAGGATCTGGGTCTCGAGCTAGATGAGAGATTGATGATAGCGTGGAGATCTCGGGCGTTGAAGATTTGTAGTGTTTCCTACTAGACTTGTATCACTTATGTTGTAGTTGGTATGTAAACACTGGTGTAGTGTGGTACTAGACAGACATGTATGTACATTATGTTGTTTATTTCAGTTATAGATATGATATGCTTTAGTTATACATTTGAATTAATATTAAAAGCAATTGACCCACATTTTCGAGCAAAGATCCAATTAAATCCCAAAAGAATTGAGTTAGAGCCCGGGTCCCCACACGCTTGGTCTAATGTATCCCTTGGACAAAAGATCTTCCAACTGTGCTTTCAATTCTTTCAGTTCAACAGGCGCCATCCTATACGGAGCTCTCGAAATAGGAACACTGTCTGGCACAAGATCTATGCTAAAATCTACCTCTCGAACCAGGAGGCAACCCTGGAATCTCATCAGGAAAAACATCTGCAAACTCGCAAACCACTGGCAGATCTGCCAATGCTGGGCTCGACTTCAGTAGGTCTACTGAATATACGAGAAAGCCCTCTGCTCCTCTCTGAAGCAATCTACTCATAGTCAGAGCAGATACTAAGGGAATCCTAGATCTGGAACCCTTGCCGTAGAATTTCCACTCATCTGTCATTTCGGGTCTGAATCTGACAATCTTGTGGAAGCAATCTACCGTGGCCCTGTACTTGGTCAACATGTCTATGCCAACTACACAGTCAAAATCAGCTACACCAAGTACTACACAATCAAGATCAATCTCATGCCCCTCAAACTGAAGCATACAGTGTCTAACAGTAGTCACAGATATCAAACCACTTCCCAACGGAGAAGCTATAGACACTACTGTCGACATCGACTCAACAGGCAATGAATGTCTCAATGCAAAATGTTCAGATATGAATGTATGAGATGCCCCTGTGTCTATCAACACATATGCAGGATAACCGCAAAGAAAACAGTTACCTGCAATGACGTCATCTGGCGCCTCCTGCGCCTGCTTCTCTGTCAGGGCAAAGACACGTGCCTGCTGTCTGGGAGGCTGACTCACCGTCTGACTACCTCCTGGTCTCTGCTGGGTCTGTGTGGAGGGTGGCTGGAAGGAGTGTAAAGAGGATGCCTGTCTCTCCATCTGTGGCACTGGTGCTGATGACCCTGCACTCTGGAATCATGGTGCACCTCTCTGGGGACAAACTCTAGCGAAGTGTCCCTGTTGCCTACAGATGTTGCAGCGTCCCATAACTCCTTGACACTGCTCCGTTGCATGTCGTCCTCCACACGAGCTACAATATACGCCACTGTAATCTGAACCCTGACCTCTCTGTCGAGATCCACTCGAACTCGATGAAGTACTCCTGGACTTCTTAAACTGCTTACCCTTAGCCTTCAAAAATTCCTTCTTGCCACTACCACTAGAGCCACTATCGAAACGAGGAGGAGGTGGTGGAAACTGTACGGTAGTAGGACTGTGGCGGTCTCTGCCCCTGAACACCGTAGGAAGCCCCTCGCTGCCTGATCAAGCCAGCCTCTGCTCCCTTCGCTCGGTTCAGTGCCTCTAAAAAAGTACTTAGGCCGGCCCGTGTTCACCAAGGTAAAGACATCGGGGTTCAGCCCGTTGATGAACTGATCGGCCACTGCCTCGTCATTCCCGGCCACATGCGGTGCAAATCGTAACAATGCAGAAAATTTAGCCACATACTCCTCGATGTTCCACTGTCCCTGCTTCAAATTCGCAAATTCAGCTCCTTTATCTTTTCGGTAGGAAACGGGGAAGAAGCGCTGATAGAACTCATCTTTGAAGACTTTCCATGTGATATCAATGCCTCGGTGCTCCAAGGCTCTCTTCGTAGTCAACCACCAGCTCTTGGCAACCTCTTGCATCTGATGCCCTATCAACTTCACACGTCGCTCATCAGTATATGCCAAAGACTCAAACAACATCTCGATATCATCAAGCCAGCTCTTGCACTCTACTGCATTCTCTGTGCCCTTCAAGGTAGGCGGATGGAAAGACTGAAATCTCTTCAATAAGGTCTCCATCGGAGTAGCGGTAACATCCATCTGTGCACCGGATGTACTACCCTGCTCTGGCTGTGGTATACGTCTAGGCGGCATAAATCTGATTATCAAACTGATTAGTACACAATCAATATCATCTGTCTCAGCCCTCCTCTGATCATAGACTCTGATCGAGAATCGATTCTGATTCAGGCTTTATATGCTGTAAATCAATTCAAATAACAATACAACATATAATAAGGAAAGCAATAAATCATGATATGCTAGCATGATATAAGCAAGGAAGATGACTCGATCTACCCCGCTCATTCTATTCTATCTCAGTCTACAGAACCTACTGCTCTGATACCACCTGTTGTGGGGACCCGGGCTTCAACTCAATTCTTTTGGGATTTAATTGGATCTTTGTTCGAAAATGTGGGTCAAAAATTTGCTTTTAACATTTATTCAAATGTATAATCAAAACATGACATATCTTTATAATAATTAAACAGCATCAGGTACATACAAGTCTGTTCGTACAAGCATACACTAGTGTTCAAATAACAACCACAACCATAAGTAGTACAAGTCTAGTAGGAAACACTAGTAATCTTCCACGCCCGAGATCTCCACGCTATCATCAATCTCTCATCTAGCTCGAGACCCAGATCATGCCCCACATGTTGCCATGTACACATACAGACACGACAACAGCCGGATAACTCCGGTGAGAACATATCCCAGTATAAAACATGGATGCATGAATGTAATAATCATGTACAAGAGCATAGCATATATCAAATAACATGACTGGAAATCTAAACATGTAGAAGAATACAAATCTGTATTCAACATTTACATCTTGACTCGACTCTTTTCTAATCTAGGGATCCCGGTGTGAATAAGACGGTCTGTCACCTACACAACCACTCGGGGCAACGGTACGTCTTATTCCTAGACTTCGGTCAACTCTGTATCGAGGGTCTGCACATAGAGTAAATCTACTCCTATGCGTCGATACACCGAATCGTCTAGTGTTGGCCAATCTGCCATTATCTCCTATCTCAGGACTCGAATCTAAATCAATAAACAAAACATTACATAATCAAATGTAATAACAATCTAGTATGTGATTTAGGGAAACTCGTATCAAATCTGAATCGAGTTGTGCAATCCCGAGACCACATGAATTATACCTTTCTTGTCGAATAGTCGGTGTCGTAGTCGAAGTCTCGAGTTCACAATAGCCAATACAAATCTGAAATGGCATAAACAATGTGCACTTCAGTCATATACATCTCAAGCAAATCAATATGCGAAGCTGAAATCGGTTTCAATACAATTCGACGGCGTAACGACGTAGTTCTTTGATACCGATAATCTCACAACAATATACTCACTCACCATCACCTCATAATCTCATCAACCCCTCAATACACAAGCTGAAATCTATCCAATCTTAACATAATACATGCTGAAAGTTTGAATAATGGCATACGGTTTCCGAAAATTAATCCGATAACGAATATACCAAGCTCAAAATATCAAGAACACATATTCTAACTCAAATCTGAATTTCCCCAACATATATATTTCGAAACATGCTGAAATTATATAAGACTTACATCTCCTTATAGCTGTTGATGCAAGAGGAAACTTGTGGATCCACCTGAGGGAACTGTTCCCATAGGGTGTAAATGGATTTACAAGAGGAAACTTGGGGCGGATGGGAAGGTATTGACCTTCAAAGCGCGATTGGTAGCAAAAGGATATACTCAAAGACAAGGAGTTGACTTTGAAGAAACCTTTTCTCCAGTCGCAATGTTCAAGTCCATAAGGATTTTGCTAGCCATAGCTGCATGGTATGACTATGAGATATGGCAGATGGATGTTAAGACAGCATTTCTTAATGGGGATATTAAGGAAGAAATTTAAATGTCTCAACCCGAAGGGTTTACATCTGTCGGAAGTGAGCATATGGTATGCAAACTTCAGAGATCTATTTATGGTCTAAAACAGCCATCTAGGAGTTGGAACCTTAGATTCGATAGTACAATCAAAGAGTTTGATTTTACTAAGAATCCTGAGGAACCCTGTGTGTATAAGAAGGTCAGTGGGAGTGCTGTGACATTCTTGGTGCTGTATGTTGATGACATTCTACTCATTGAGAATGATGTAGGAATGTTGCAATCAACCAAGATATGGTTAGCAAGCAAGTTCTCGATGCAAGACTTGGGTGAAGCATCTTTTGTATTGGGAATACAGATCTATAGAGATAGATCAAAGAGATTGCTTGGTCTCACCCAGGCCACATACATTGATACCATCCTGAAGCGATTCTCGATGGATGTGTCCAAGAGAGGACATCTACCAATGTGTCATGGCGTGACCCTATCCAAGTCTATGTCTCCCAAGACTGATGCGGAGATAGCGGAGATGACACACATTCCGTATGCTTCGGCAATTGGTAGCATCATGTATGGAATGATATCCACACGTCCTGACGTGGCTTTTGCACTAAGTGTAGTGAGTAGATATCAATCGAACCCTGGTCTTCCACATTGGAAAGCTGTGAAATACATCCTCAAGTACTTGAGGAGGACCAATAAATTGTTCTTGGTCTATGGGGGTGGAGAACTAAAATTGGAAGGCTATACCGACTCTAGCTTCCAAAGCGATATTGATGACTCAAAGTCAACCTCTGGATTAATATTCATGCTCAATGGTGCTGCTGTCTCTTGGAAGAGTTCCAAGCAAGACAGTACAGCGGATTCCACCACTGAGGCAGAATACATTGCTGCATCAGCTGCAGCAAAGGAGGCAGTTTGGATAAGGAATTTCGTCCAAGAGTTGGGCGTCATTCCTAATGGAGTTGCTCCTGTCCCGGTGTTTTGTGACAACACGGGAGCCATTGCTCAAGCAAAGGAGCCGAGGTCTCATCAGAAGTCCAAACACGTATTGAGAAAGTACCACATCCTCAGAGAGATCGTGGAAAGAGGAGATGTCATGATTGACAAAGTCGACTCCGCAGATAATGTTGCTGATCCACTAACTAAGCCTTTACCTGGACCATTATTCGAGCCAAGTGTTGGCCGAGTGTTCACAATGAAACTCTATGTATAAACGACCTTTATTTTAATTATATTTGAAATTATTATTTTGGCACATTTTTATCTGTATACCCATGCTAGTTGCATAGATAAAGTCCTTGAATATACAAATAGTAGAAAGAATATGAGATGCTCATGTGATGAGTATCATGCAACTCATATTTGGAATACTGTATATTCTAAACAGTTCCTAGTCGATTCAGCCGCCGCTAAGAAGGATATAGGCCGCTCGAGTTAGAGACTAGTATCTGCGATGTGAGTACCATGTTTCATTGGTAGGGGACATTGTGATGTCCAAGCATGCAGATAGGTGCTCCTGGAAGAGTGCACTGAACAACCCTCCATTAAAGGACTTTCCAAGTGGTTCTCACTTATCGAGTGGAAACGTCCTAGTTTATGGTTGTACACCATTAGTCCTTATGACCCGGGACAACATTGAGACTCTATGTGCTAGCATTGCACTTTGACTTGTTTACCGACTCTCAAGGGGTCATCAGGTGGCAAGGTTGGGTGTTCTGTCGAAACATATAGGAGTCGATGCATTGTAGTCGGGGATTCACCGCTTACCTTCGGGTATGGATATCCTATGTGTTTTCATGTATATGTAGTGTGAAATCTCTGATCAGAGTATGGTGGTAATTATGAAAGGAGTTTCATAGATTACACCATCGATGCAACTACGGCATGACACATAGTATCGATTCATTGACAACTCTCGATAAACCAATGGTTGTCGAATCGGTCGGGATATATGAGTTGAAGGGACCGTACTGTACGCTAACCATAATTGAATGGTTCTTGCAGGCACTATCATTTGATACCTAGGGAATCATGTAAGCGATGCTGCTAGGCGTTTAACATGATTGGTTGGGTACTATCAGACTTGAGTTCTGACGTTCTTGTTATCAAGGAGTTGATAAATAAGAATGGAGCAATTGGGGTATGCTCATATAAGGACATGTTTAGTCCAAATCACATGGAGATGTGAACCCACGGCCAGTTGTATCAATGAACCATTGAGGGCCACACAAGTGCTGGCTTTCTAGATCCCGTTGAGAAGGAGAAACTAGTTCAATGTGTTGAACAACTTATAAATGAGTTTATAAGTGTAAAGAAAAATAGAAGTATGACTTCTATGAGAGAAATGTAAATTTTAATTTATGGAAGTGTTTCTAAATTAAAAGTTGGCCAATTGAATAATGTATTTGAAAATTGTGATTTTCATAAACATTATTATGGACTAAATTAAATTAATTCAAGTGTTGAATTAATTAAACACTAGTGGACCTAGTAGAGTCCAAATAATTATATTAATTCAAGTGTTGAATTAATTAAATTATATTGAGTCTTGTAGAGCTCAATTTAAATTAATTATTTAACTAGTGGGACTTGGGTAAATTCAAATAATGTTTAATTAGTCTCAAATATGTTTGAGATAATTAAATTTAGTCCATGGTTTTTTAATTTGATAAAAAAACCATATAATATGCATGCATGGGAGGTGAAGGGTTGGAGACAACTTTTTCAAATATCAAGGCTTGGCATGCTACTTTTTTCTCTACTTTTTGCAAGTCCAAGACAAGTCTCTCTTCCCCCATTCTAGCTCACAATGGCCGAAATATTGAAGCATCATTCTCTCAAGTTTTCTCTCAATTTTTCTCTTCAAGTGTTGAGGAAGAAAAATACTTCTCTTTGAAAAATCTTTTTATTTTTCTAGTGCAAAATAAGAGGGGTTCTAGTTTGCTAGTGGTGGGCCTAATTTTGAAGGAAAGAAAGGAGTCCAAGGAAGCTTGTAGATCTTCATTCCATTCAAGAGCCAAGTTGTTCACAACTTGGTTGGAGCCATCATCAACCTTAAGAGGTTGATAGGTAACTATTTCTAAACACACTATGAATGTCATTTTGGTGTTTTATTGTATTTCCTACACAAAATCATGGTGGCCGAAATTTATATGCTAAAATCGAAAATTTTTGTGCTTCCGTTGCGTTTCCGGCCACCGTAACTGATCCCCTTTCATTAGAGTCTTAGAGTTCAAGCAAAACACCATACACAAACGAAAAACACAAGCTGGTGCACAGAGTTGCTGTCACAGGGTTCATGGTTCGGTTTTGGTCTCAATGGCTTGGTTTGGTCTGTGCTTGGTTCCAGGGCTAGACAGGCCATGGAGGAGTCAAGGGTAGAGTCCTAGCCATGCTAGGACTCGAGTCATGGGCTGGGGAAGGAGTCCTAGCTTGCTAGAACTCCCACCCGAGAGTTGAGAGGTGTGGTGCGCAGGGTTTGAAAGCGGACCGGTTACGGTGGCCGGAAGCGCAACGGAAGCACAAAAATTCGAATTTTACAAGCAAATTTTCGGCCACCCCTATCTCTTGTGCAACAAATACAATAAAACACAAAAATGACATTCATAGTGTGTTTAGAAGATATACCTATCAATCTTTAAAAGATTGATTGTGGCTCCAACTTTGTTGTCAAACAACAAAGCTCTTGAATGGCATGAAGAAATCTACAAGCTCCTCCTTTTCTTTGAGTTCTTTCCTTCAAAATCAAGCCCACCACTAACTAGGTAAATCCCTTCTTGTTTTGCACTAGAAAAACAAGAAGATTTATCAAAGAGAAGTATTTTATTCTTCAACAATTTGAAGAACAAAATGGAGAAAAATCTTGGGAGAGAATGGGGAGGAGAGTTTCGGCCATGTTGCTTGGAAAATGGAGGAGGGAAGAGTTCTCTTGGGGTTGCAAAAAGTTGATACAAAAAGTTGCATGCCAACCATTATTTTAATCAAAAGTATTCCCCAACTCTTCACCTCCCATGCATGCATACAATATAGTTTTTAATCAAATTAAAAACTTTGGACTAAATTTAATTATCTCAAACATATTTGAGACAAATTAAATATTACTTGAATTTACTCAAGTCCCACTAGTTAAATAATTATTTTAATTGAGCTCTACTAGACTCAATATTATTTAATTAATCCAACACTTGAATTAATTTAATTATTTGGGCTCTACTAGGCCCACTAGTGTTTAATTAATTCAACACTTGAATTAATTTAATTTAGTCCATAATAATGTTTATGAAAATCACAATTTTCAAAAACATTAGTCACTTGGCCAAATTTTAATTTAGGAACACTTCCATAAATCAAAATTTACATTTCTCTCATAGAAGTCATACTTCTATTTTTCTTTACACTTATAAACACATTTATAAGCCGTTCAACACTTTGAACTATTTTCTCCTTTATAGAAGTCATACTTCTAATTTTCCTTACGCTTATAAACTCCTTTATAAGCCGTTCAACACATTGAACTATTTTTACTTCTCATCGGGATTTACAAAGCTAGTACTTGTGTGGCCCTCAATGGTTCATTGATACAACTAGCCGTGGGTTCACATCTCCATGTGATTCGGACTAAACATGTCCTTATTCGAGCATACCCCAATTGCTCCATTCTTACTTATCAACACCTTGATAATAAGAACGTCAGAACTCAAGTCTGATAGTACCCAACCAATCACGTTAAACGCCTAGCAGCATCGCTTACGTGATTCCCTAGGTATCACATGATAGTGCCTGCAAGAACTATTCAATTATGGTTAGCGCACAGTACGGTCCCTTCAACTCATATATCCCGATCGATTCGACAACCATTGGTTTATCGAGAGTTGTCAATGAATCGATACTATGTGTCATGTCGTAGTTGCATCGATGGTGTAATCTATGAAACACCTTTCATAATTACAACCATACTCTGGCCAGAGATTTCGATCTACATACACATGATAACACATAGGATATCCATACCCGAAGGTAAGCGGTGAATCCCCGACTACAATGCATCGACTCCTATGTGTTTCGACAGAACACCCAACCTTGCCACCTGATGACCCCATGAGAGTCGGTAAACAAGTCAAAGTGTAATTCTAGCACATAGAGTCTCAATGTTGTCCCGGGTCATAAGGACTAATTCTGTACAACCATAAACCAGGACTTTTCCACTCGATAAGTGAGAACCACTTGGAAAGTCCTTTTATGGAGGGTTGTTCAGTGCACTCTACAAGGAGCACCTATCTGCATGTTCGGACATCACAATGTCCCCTACCAATGAAACATGGTACTCACATCGCAGATACTAGTCTCTAACTCGAGCGGCCTATATCCTTCTTAGTGGCGGCTGAATCGACTAGGAACCGTTTAGAATATACAGTATTACAAATATGAGTTTCATGATACTCATCATATGAGCATCTCATATTCTTTCTACTATTTGTATATTCAAGGGCTTTATCTATGCAGCTAGCATGGGTATACAGATAAAGATTTGCCAAAGTAATAATTTCAAATATTATTAAAATAAAGACTACTTATTCATAGAGTTTCATTGTGAACACTCGGCCAACACTTGGCTCGACGGGCACCTACTCTAACAATCTCCCACTTGCACTAGAGCCAACTACCCTTATGCTTAAAACCCATTGATTCGCGATGCTTGTCGAACAATGGTCCAGGTAAAGGCTTAGCTAGTGGATCAACAACATAATCTGTGGAGCCGACTTTGTCAATAGACACTACTCTTCTTTCCACAATCTCTCCGAGGATGTGGTACTTTCTCAATACTAGTTTGGATTTCTGATGAGACCTTGGCTCCTTTGCTTGAGCTATAGCTCCCGTGTTGTCACACAACACCGGGATAGGAGCAATTCCATTAGGAATGACGTCCAACTCTTGGACGAAATTCCTTATCCAAACAGCCTCTCTTGCTGCATCTGATGCAGCAATGTATTCGGCCTCTGTGCTGGAATCCGTAATATTGTCTTACTTGGAACTCTTCCAAGAGACAGCAGCACCGTTGAGCATGAATACGAAACTAGAGGTTGACTTCGAGTTATCGATATCGCTTTGGAAGCTAGAGTCGGTATAGCCTTCCAATTTCAGTTCTCTACCCCATAGACCAAGAACAACTTATTGGTCCTTCTCACAACTTGAGGATGTCTTTCACAGCTTTCTAGTTGTGGAAGACCGGGGTTCGATTGATATCTTTTCACTACACATAGTGAAAACGCCACGTCAGGACGTGTAGATATCATCCTATACATGATGTTACCAATTGCCGAAGCATACGGAATGCGTGTCATCGTCACTATCTCTGCATCAGTCTCAGGAGACAGACTTGGATAGGGACACGCCATGACACATTGGTAGATGTCCTCTCAAGGACGCATCCATCGAGAACCGCTTCACGATGGTATCATGTATGTGGACTGGGTGAGACCAAGCCATCTTTTCGATCTATCTCAATAGATATGTATCCCAATACAAAAGATGCTTCACCCAAGTCCTGCATCGAGAACTTACTCGCTAACCATATCTCAGCTGATTGCAACATTCCTACATCATTCCCAATGAGTAGAATGTCATCAACATATAACACCAGGAATGTCACAACACTCCCACTGACCTTCTTATACACATAGGGTCCCTCATGATTCACAGTAAATCAAACTATTTGATTGTACTGTCGAATCTGAGGTTCCAACTCCTAGATGCCTGCTTTAGATCATAAATAGATCTCTGAAGTTTGCATACCATATGCTCACTTCCGATAGATGTAAACCCTTCAGGTTTAGACATGTAAATAACTTTCTTAAAATCCCCATTTAAGAAAGTTTGTCTTGACATCCATCTGCCATATCTCATAGTCATACTATGCAGCTATGGCTAATAAAATCCTTATGGACTTGAACATTGCGATTGGGAAAAGGTTTCCTCAAAGTCAACTCCTTGTCTTTGAGTACATCCTTTTGCCACCAATCGCGCCTTGAAGGTCAACACCTTCCCATCCTCCCCAAGTCCCTGTGGGAACAGTTCCCACAGGTGGATCCACAAGATCCTACACTTGGTTCGAATGCATGGAATTCATCTCAGATTCCATTGCTTCAAGCCACTTGGATGAATCGGCATCAGATAACGCTTCCTTGAAGGTCCATGGATCACATCCATGGTTAGGCTCATCATGGCCTTCTTCAAGAAGCTGACCATACCTCATAGGTGGTCTCGAGACTTTCTCGTATCTGCTAGGAGCTTGTATCTCCTCTCTTGGCTCATCGGGTGTGGGTTCTATAATTGTGGGTTTCTCTCGAACCTCTTCGAGTTCTATCATCTCCCTTTTTCTATCCAATAGAAAATCCTTTTCCAAAAAGGTTGCATTCCTAGAAACAAACACTTTTGTTTCTTGGGGATGATAGAAATGATATCCAACTTAATTCCTTGGATATCCCACAAAGTAACATAAAATGGATCAACAATCCAATTTATCTCCCACTACCTCCTTCACATAAGCAGGGCTCCCCATATTCTAAGATAAGAATATTTGGGAGGCTTACCCATCCATATCTCATATGGTATCTGCCTTTGAATGGACATTTAATGGAATATCTTTTAATTTTAAGTTATAGAGATCGTTTTCAAGTTCTCAAGTACCAATTAAACATTCATTCTTGTAAATGTTGCAAACACCTTTGCTAAATAAACAAGAATATCCATCTTTATCACAATAGAAATGGAAATAATGTTTTTTCATCAAAAAGGTACAAACAAACATCTCTTAATTAACTTAAAACTATTGTTCAACAATAAGTAAACATCTCTTAAGGTCTTGGCAGCAACTCTTGCTCCATTGCCCATCCTCAAGAAGGTCACACCTTCCTTAAGCTTCCTACTTCTTCCCATCACCTGTAACCCATTACAGAGATGTGAGTCACAACCGGTATCTAATACCCAAGAAGTAGAGTTAATTAAAATGTTTACTTAAATTTAGAACATACCGTTTCCAGAACACTTCTGGGCAAGATATTCTTTGCAATTTCGCCTCCAATGTCCAGGCTTCTTGCAGTGATGGCAAACATCACCAGTCTTGTCAGCCTTAACTGGTCTGGCTGCCACAACGGGATTCGGAGATTGCCTCAACAAGGGCTCGTTCTTCTCGGGACGTTGGAAAGAACGTTTCTTTCCATTCCCATGTGGATCAATCTTCGTACCAGATGAAGAACCCACATAAAGAACCGACTTCTCTTTCTTGATAGTGGACTCAAAGGTAACAAGCATGTTTACCAACTCCTCAAGGGTCGGTTCCATCTTGTTCATGTTGTAGTTCACCACAAAAGGATCAAATGAGCTAGGCAGCGATAACAGCAACATGTCGGTGGTCAACTCCGAAGGCAGGATCAGATCCATGCCAACGAGCTTGTCCACGAGCCCGATCACCTTTAGGCCATGCTCATGGACCGAGGTCCCCTCTCGCATGCGCAAAGTGATCAGCTCCTTGACGGTAGCATGCCTAAGAGGACGCGTTTGCTCTCCAAAGAGCTCTTTGAGATGCAAATGAATGTCAGCAGCACTCTTTGCACCCTCAAAACGCCTCTGAAGCTCATCGTTCATAGAAGTCAGCATATAACACCTGGCTATCAAGTCATGGTCACACCATTCCTTGTAAGCCTGCAATTCCTCAGGATTGCAGTCAGTCGGAGCCTCAACAGGGGGCGACTGAGTTAGTGTATATGTTACCCTTTCCGAATTCAAGACGATTTTTAGGTTTCTTAGCCAAGTGAGGTAATTAGGTCCGGTTAACATGTGTTTGTCGAGTATTGCAGATATCGGATTGCGAATCGAAGACATTGTCAAAATTTGTACTGAAAAGTAAAACAGATAAATGTTGATGACTATTTTAAATATTTAGTAAGATATGAAGTTTGGACTTTTACTTCATAAATATTTGCTCCCACTGTTTTGACATCTTTCACTACCCTCTAGTGAAAACGGGAAACTCCTTTCCTCAGTAGGTACGTAAGGTCCAATTAACGAATTATGATCCCGAATAATATCAGCCAATCACAATTCCTAAAAGGTAGTTTCCAATTGCATCACAATGCAACCCTTAACGTAAACTTTTGTCTCACGTTTGATTAGGACCCAATAATATGACGTCGTTCATCTTCACGTGTCAAGCCTTACCCATCGATGTTGAACCTTAATGGACGGTCGCCATGAGTTCCCTCAATAATATGAGCCGAAATCATGGGAGTTCCACGTAGTTCACATCACCATGTCAATGGATGTCACAGCTTTCCGGCACCCAGGGCCCCCCCAATAATATGAGCCGAGCCCCGAGTACGGGTAGCGTTCATCATGCACCCATTGTCGATGGAAGACAAGGAAATTATAAACAAATTTATAATTCCCCTTTTCGGGCTTGATATTAATTTTGAATCTTATTCAAAATGAGGGTTTTTTTAATTTTGAAAGGTCTCATCATTAATTTTATTTTAAAAGCTCGCCATGTTTGATCGTATGTTTGCCGGATTCATGCAACTTTGTTATTATAATAATAATAACACACATGCTCATTATTTATAACATATCATGCATATATCATAAATAGAAAACAATACAAGGATGATCAATCGCCCCAAAACTAATGGCCCGTGTGAGCCAAACACGGGCCTAGGTCCAATCCTAGGGTAAATGCACGGGATGCAATGCAACTAAATTATTACATTAGCATCCAATATTACATGTCTTCGATCTTCATAATCACCAAGGCCACCATCTTCCAATCTTGATCTTCCCCTATTCTAATATTTACAAATAAATATCCATGGCACATAGGGATACATCTCATGGGGTGGGAACGGGCCATAAACCAAGCCCACTTTAAAAAATTGATAATTATTACAATCATACAACACAAATATCCTAGCATACACCTAGCAAATTGGGCTTGGGCTTTTGATCATCCTTCATGCATAATATCACATATCATACACCATCAATTAATTATCACTATAATTAATTGATCCAATATTATATATCTTGATCCAATCACTAACCGCCACGATTATAAACTAAATTAACAAAGTATACAAACACCTTTGTCTACTTTCCAATTAATTTATTTATAACCGAATTTCTTATAAATCACAATTTACTATAAATAATTAAAGTCCAACTTCAATTATTTATTTTATGAGAAAGATTTGCAACTTTTGTAATTTTAAACTTAAGGGCCCAAAAACTTATTTTTCACCAAAAACATTTTGGCCCATTTAAAATTCACAAATATGTTGACCATCTAATGGCCCAACAACTCAAGGCCCATGACACTTTGATATTCCAAAACACTTTTGGAAACCCTAGTCGTCATCGCCGTCGCCGGAGTTCCGTCGCCGGATTCCGGCCAACATTCCGGCCAACATGCAAAAAAAATTTTTTTTTTTGTTAAACTTTAGGGGCTGTTCGGGCAGCCCCTCGGGCTGCCCTTGCTGCCCGAAATGGGCAGCCCTCGGGCAGCCCGAGCTGCCCGAAACGGGCAGCAACATGCTGCCCGAAATTCCCCACAAGAAGGCCTCGGTTTTGTTGCAAATTTTCATCTCAAACGGTTAGAAATCGCCCTCAATATAATATCTTGTATATGTTGCACAAAAACTAGTAACCTTAGCTCTGATACCACTTGAAAGCGGACCGGTTACGGTGGCCGGAAGCGCAACGGAAGCACAAAAATTCGAATTTTACAAGCAAATTTTCGGCCACCCCTATCTCTTGTGCAACAAATACAATAAAACACAAAAATGACATTCATAGTGTGTTTAGAAGATATACCTATCAATCTTTAAAAGATTGATTGTGGCTCCAACTTTGTTGTCAAACAACAAAGCTCTTGAATGGCATGAAGAAATCTACAAGCTCCTCCTTTTCTTTGAGTTCTTTCCTTCAAAATCAAGCCCACCACTAACTAGGTAAATCCCTTCTTGTTTTGCACTAGAAAAACAAGAAGATTTATCAAAGAGAAGTATTTTATTCTTCAACAATTTGAAGAACAAAATGGAGAAAAATCTTGGGAGAGAATGGGGAGGAGAGTTTCGGCCATGTTGCTTGGAAAATGGAGGAGGGAAGAGTTCTCTTGGGGTTGCAAAAAGTTGATACAAAAAGTTGCATGCCAACCATTATTTTAATCAAAAGTATTCCCCAACTCTTCACCTTCCATGCATGCATACAATATAGTTTTTAATCAAATTAAAAACTTTGGACTAAATTTAATTATCTCAAACATATTTGAGACAAATTAAATATTACTTGAATTTACTCAAGTCCCAATAGTTAAATAATTATTTTAATTGAGCTCTACTAGACTCAATATTATTTAATTAATCCAACACTTGAATTAATTTAATTATTTGGGCTCTACTAGGCCCACTAGTGTTTAATTAATTCAACACTTGAATTAATTTAATTTAGTCCATAATAATGTTTATGAAAATCACAATTTTCAAAAACATTAGTCACTTGGCCAAATTTTAATTTAGGAACACTTCCATAAATCAAAATTTACATTTCTCTCATAGAAGTCATACTTCTATTTTTCTTTACACTTATAAACACATTTATAAGCCGTTCAACACTTTGAACTATTTTCTCCTTTATAGAAGTCATACTTCTAATTTTCCTTACGCTTATAAACTCCTTTATAAGCCGTTCAACACATTGAACTATTTTTACTTCTCATCGGGATTTACAAAGCTAGTACTTGTGTGGCCCTCAATGGTTCATTGATACAACTAGCCGTGGGTTCACATCTCCATGTGATTCGGACTAAACATGTCCTTATTCGAGCATACCCCAATTGCTCCATTCTTACTTATCAACACCTTGATAATAAGAACGTCAGAACTCAAGTCTGATAGTACCCAACCAATCACGTTAAACGCCTAGCAGCATCGCTTACGTGATTCCCTAGGTATCACATGATAGTGCCTGCAAGAACCATTCAATTATGGTTAGCGCACAGTACGGTCCCTTCAACTCATATATCCCGATCGATTCGACAACCATTGGTTTATCGAGAGTTGTCAATGAATCGATACTATGTGTCATGTCGTAGTTGCATCGATGGTGTAATCTATGAAACACCTTTCATAATTACAACCATACTCTGGCCAGAGATTTCGATCTACATACACATGATAACACATAGGATATCTGTAACGTCCCGAAAATTTGAAGGTCCACGTGAACCACGTGCATGCAAATTATTAAATTCCTTTGGTATTTTATTAAATTGTTTTAAAGCCTAAAATGCATGTTTCTTTTTAATTATTTTTATGCATTTTATGCGTAATTCATGCATGATATGATTTAATTCATGAAATTTTAGAAGTTCATGCATTAGGGTTTCTAGATGCATTTCACGCCCGAACGAGGAACGGAAACCGGAGAATTTTCAGGAAAATTATTTTAATATATGATTAACTTTTATAAATTAATATATTGTGTTTTAAGTTGATTTTTCAAATAATGGGATTTTACCGGGTATTCTTATCCGCAGGACTTTATTTTTAACGGTATGCGAATTTTACCGAATCGAGAGACTTTTTAAGGGTTCGACTAATATTTTCAAAATGCTTTCCAACACAAAATATTTTTCGGGAGTGTATTTGGATTTATTGGGCCTACTTTTAAGCTTATTGAGCTTAAAATTCTTTTAAAATTTTTTAAAATGCAATTTTAGGCCCATCAATTAATTATTGTCAACATAATTAGCACTAAATGGCTCCCTAAACGTTTCCACTAACTTAATCACCCTCCACTCAACCGCCCACCCCTTCCACTCACAATCATTCTCGTTCATTGTTGCTGCAAAGAGTTTCGGTGCTTCCATTTTTCATTTCAAGCAAGGATTCTCCCCTTCGGCCGTGTGTCATCGATCGATTGTCCAATAATAATCACCAAGGCACGCCCCCGTACTTTTATTTCTGCATCACATGCGTTGTATATTTGCTGTTATAGGTGTATGTATTATCCATGAGTTATTCTTGTTTTAACCGAGAGCGTGGAGGATCTTCGGTTTTTGTTCATGGCATGCATTCTTTTAATATTACTCACGCTTTCTGAATTATGGTGCAAGGGGCTGCTGTATTAGGATGGAAAGGGGCTGTACAGATCTTGGTTGTTGAGGTTTAGGTACTGGTGTGTGCAGCTGGGTCGAGATCAGCAAGGTTGCAAGGGCCGATCATATTTTTTTGGTTTGTGCGAGGTGGAGTGCTCGATCGCGTTTTCCATGTTCTGGCCGCGTGAGGGCCTTCTCCAGCCCTGTACCAGACCATGGTGGGTCTGAGTTGGGGTTTGGAATGGCTCAAACCGTGCTAGAGGGGACGGAAACATCGTTCGAGCCAAGGGAAGAGGGGTGAGCCGAGGTAGGAGCTGTTGATGAGTCTCGGTTCATAGAAGGGAGCAAGGTGCATGGGACGAGTTGCTTGGTTCTGGTAGGTTTTTAAAGGTCTGGTCAAGGTCCTAGAGGTCTTGGTTCGGGGCTAGAACAGCTGGTGGTAGGTAAGAAACATGATAATGGGAAGATAAGGGAAATAAGGTGCCAATTAAGGGAGGGCCGATAATAATAGTGTTTTCTGGAATTATCAGCCGTGAGATCATAGGCATGATATTAAATTTTAGGATCATTTAACTGTTTTTAAGATATGGTAACAAGTTAGGAAAAATTCGGTTAAGTTTCGAGTTGATTTGGGTTAAACTCGGAACTCCGGTCCAAGTTTTAAAACAATTTGGTTAAGTTATGAAATAGGCTCGAGTTTACTTCTAGGGATGCTTTTAATTATGTTTTGAGACATTTTTAAGAGTTTGGTAAGTTTCGGATCAAAATAATGAGTTTTAGATTTATCCGGGATTTAGTCGCCGCATGAAACGTTAATTAAAGAATTAAATTGAAACGCTTAGATTTAAGCTTAATAAAATTATGGAAAATTTTATTTAAGTTCAAAGAATTATTAGAAGTCTAAGTTTTTAATTTGGGAATTTTATGATAAGGTTTGGTTTAATTCGGGATTTAAACGTATTAATATGGTATAGTTAAAGATTAATTTTTAAGTCATTGATTTAAGCCAAATAAAAATATGGGAAAGTTCATGTAGGCTTAAATAATTATTTGGGACATGCTAGAGTCAATGGAATTAAGAAAATGTCAAAGACGTGAAATTTTACGTCTAGGGAGAAAACGGTAATTTTTGGGTTTACAAGGGCAAAATGGTCATTTTGCACCCGGGGTGAGATGTTGGTCCTGGCAGCGCCCTGAGCACAAATTTACTATATTTTAAAGGTTTATGCATCATGATCACGATTTTTAGATTTTATGAAAATATACGTTGCATGCTTGGTTTAAATGAAAAATTACGTATATGCATGTTTTTATTAAGTGGTGAATATGATGATGTTTTTGAAGGATGGGAGTTGGTTGTGACTGACGATGTATATGTATACGATGATATGATTGGAGATATCGTGAGGGAAAAGGCCCCAGAGGGAGCCCGTTTACGGGAGAAGGCCCCAGAGGGAGCCCGACGATCGTATTTCCATTGACATGATATGATGAGCTGAGGCCCGGGCTCAGTGGGCGGGTAATGCTGTCGCTGATGTCCCCTGCCGCCGGGTACCACGGTTTTTTATAGATGGATCCATCGATAGAGCTGATATGATAGAGCTGATACGAAAGTCACAACTAATGAACTGAATTCAATTAAAAAGAAAATGTATACGTACATGATGACATGAGATGACATGCTTTAATACTATATGATTTTACACGACACGTTTATGTATATGATGACATGAGATGACATGCTTTGAGACGATATGATTTTACATAACACGTTTACATTATGCTTTTAAGTTCTTTAAAGGTATGTTGGCATTAAGCTTTTTAAGTTCATGAAAGATATGTTGAGTATGATATTTTTCACTGTTATGTGCCTGTATATGTACTTGTTATTCCTGGTACAGGCGTGTTGAGTCTTTAGACTCACTAGGCGTGTGTGATGCAGGTGAGCTAAATGTGGAGGAGACTGGAGGTGCCGAACTCTGAGTAGGCAGACTTGGTGGGTGACACGACCCGAGGACCCCATGTTTTCCGCATTACGATTATTGAGATTGAGAGGATATTAATATTTTTATACGTTGATGAATTTAAGATTTTTACTTGTTTATGTTTACGTATGATTTTGGATGAGTTTGGTTAATTTAAACTACGGTATTTTTACTGTCAAATATTTAGGATCATTTTTAAATATTATTTCGAAAATGCGAGCTGTATAAAAAAAAATATTCCGCATTTTTTTAAAAATTAGTAGACGTTTCAGTTGGTATCAGAGCCAGGTTCCTGTAAAGGGTTGTGTCACCGCCAGCTTCTGCCGCTCAGTCTTCAAGCCTCAAGTCTGTAAACTTTTATGATTTAAGTGTTTTAAATGATTTACTCTGTTCACCTGCATGTTAACATGATCTATGTTTTATGATGATCTACGATATATGCTTAATTGTTTTTATGATTTAAGGATTTACAGTTTCAAAACTAGATGAAATTGCATGTTGGTTACATTTGGAATTGGATGTGTCTCAGAATTCGAATATTGGGCTTTAGGAGAAGGTTATAATGATTTGATTATATTGATTTTAGGTTAGAAGTACTGATGTCCTACTCTTTGGGATAATAAGTTAATCTTGAAAATGATGAATGATTTTGGGACTTGTAGAATTTCTAAGAAATTACCGATGGTTCGTGGTTGCTAGTTGAGTTAATATTTCAGGATTCCATGTAGGGATAAATGATTCGAAAACTACGACAATCTTTGGAAGTAAAAAAAAAAACGTAGAATTTATTTAGGATGCATTCTCTACCTAGTGGGACCTAAGGATTGAATTGAATGGATTGAGAATTTTAAGGACCTAACTGTATTAACCAATAATTTGAGGACCTAAGTGCAACAATAAAATTCTAAGGGACTATTTCGAATTTACCAAACTTTGAGATTAAATTTTTAGTTTATAGAATTTTAAGGTTTAATCCAAGTCGAAAATTTTATGGGAAAAAAAATGTAAATTTCGAGGAGTTATAAGACCAAAATTGTAATCTTCGAATATCTTAAGGACCAAATTGAAAATTTTGAAATTTTGAGGATTAAATTGGAACTTTTGAGGAACACTTGGGTAAAATAAGTAATTTTCAAGGTTATGAGAATTGATCTTGGGTCTAATAATATTAAGATTATTAAAATTTATGTTACGAGAAACCTATAAAATGGGATTAGGAACGCCAAGAACTTATGTGTAATTGTTGGATTTTCAAAATTAAAGACAAATTGGATAAATTTTGAGAAAATATAGAATTAATGTTGCAATTTTAAGAAATTTAGGAGAAATAGTTTAACAATAAATGGAATCAAATAATTTAAGTGTTAAAAATTTTCGATGGTTTAAGCTTGAAGAGATAATTAGAATATTGAAATATCTGAGTTATAATGTTATAAGGAAAGTTAATAAAGGATATTGTCGGATGAATCAATCTTGGGCACGAAAATTAAGCGTTAGTGAAATAATGTTGTGGAGAATTAAGAATTTAAAGTGACGACAATTTAAGGTAAAATGATCAGTTAGTTAAGTTATAAGAGTAAACACAGAGTTGACAAAATTTCGGGAAATTAAGTTTGATGTATCATAATTTTTAATCGTAATCTTTGGAGTTAAAAGTATACCTTTGTTGGAATTTAATTTTTCTAGAAATTTGGGTGTGATTAATGGTTAAGATATTTGATAGACGCATGTAAGAGGTGAAGTAGACACCTTGTCTTGAGAAATTTTGAAAGTCATTAAAAACCTTGGGGCTAAGCGGATATGTGTATTGGAATTATTTTATCCAAAGTTATTTGGATTAAGTAATTTTGAATTTCAAATTTATGGGATATTTGTTCATACGGAATTTTTGGGGGAAATAAAAACAAAAGGTAATTAGTTGTGTTCAACATAAGTTATCAATTAATAAATATTAAGAATTTTATCTAGTGAGAGATCTAAAAGCTTGATATGGGGACTCTAGAACTCTATGGGTTATAAGTGAAGTTGATTTATTAAAGTTAGTCTAATGCTATCATGGGATAACTTATTAAGTTTATATGCTAGAAATAATTAAGCATTAAAGATACGTAAGAATGCAACATTTGTTCCAATGAGAAAAGTGCAGAGTCTTAGGCCTCCACTATATTGTAATTGGAAATGAAATAGTTTAAGCATGTAATTTGGACTTAAAGGGATTTAAAATATTGGAAGAATATCGATATTATATGTTTGGGTTTTATAGATTAACGTTACTCGAGTATTAATATTTGCAACAATTTTATATTAAGGATGTACTTGTAAATAGTTAAGTTACGAAAGTTTGGTGCCATAAGATAAAGATTCGATTCAAGGATCTTAGGCTAATATTAATATGTGGTTGAGATAAGGTTTAACTTTTAAGTGTATTACCGAAAATAGAAGTATATCAGTAATTTTTGGTGATAAGATTTTTCAAGTTGAACTGCAGAAATGCTAATATAATAGGTCAATTAACATCATGGGTACAGTATAAGAAAGTAAGACGCAATAAAATTCGGACTGCCATTTTTAATATTCGGAAGTTTAAGAAAAGTCAACATTTGAGGACATAGTAGAATAAAACTAAGTCGCCATAAGTCGTGTTAAGTTGCGATTCGCAATCAAGGATTCATCATGCAATTTAATTAGAATTGAGGAGACGTAAGGACAACTCAACACTTATTTTATCAGAGTAGCACAACGGAAGCGTAGACTATTGGGATTCTAGAATTAAGAGTTTAAACTTTTTGTTTGACGAGAGTAAGCGAATTTCGAGGACGAAATTCAATTTAAGGGGGGAAGATTGTAACGTCCCGAAAATTTGAAGGTCCACGTGAACCACGTGCATGCAAATTATTAAATTCCTTTGGTATTTTATTAAATTGTTTTAAAGCCTAAAATGCATGTTTCTTTTTAATTATTTTTATGCATTTTATGCGTAATTCATGCATGATATGATTTAATTCATGAAATTTTAGAAGTTCATGCATTAGGGTTTCTAGATGCATTTCACGCCCGAACGAGGAACGGAAACCGGAGAATTTTCAGGAAAATTATTTTAATATATGATTAACTTTTATAAATTAATATATTGTGTTTTAAGTTGATTTTTCAAATAATGGGATTTTACCGGGTATTCTTACCCGCAGGACTTTATTTTTAACGGTATGCGAATTTTACCGAATCGAGAGACTTTTTAAGGGTTCGACTAATATTTTCAAAATGCTTTCCAACACAAAATATTTTTCGGGAGTGTATTTGGATTTATTGGGCCTACTTTTAAGCTTATTGAGCTTAAAATTCTTTTAAAATTTTTTAAAATGCAATTTTAGGCCCATCAATTAATTATTGTCAACATAATTAGCACTAAATGGCTCCCTAAACGTTTCCACTAACTTAATCACCCTCCACTCAACCGCCCACCCCTTCCACTCACAATCATTCTCGTTCATTGTTGCTGCAAAGAGTTTCGGTGCTTCCATTTTTCATTTCAAGCAAGGATTCTCCCCTTCGGCCGTGTGTCATCGATCGATTGTCCAATAATAATCACCAAGGCACGCCCCCGTACTTTTATTTCTGCATCACATGCGTTGTATATTTGCTGTTATAGGTGTATGTATTATCCATGAGTTATTCTTGTTTTAACCGAGAGCGTGGAGGATCTTCGGTTTTTGTTCATGGCATGCATTCTTTTAATATTACTCACGCTTTCTGAATTATGGTGCAAGGGGCTGCTGTATTAGGATGGAAAGGGGCTGTACAGATCTTGGTTGTTGAGGTTTAGGTACTGGTGTGTGCAGCTGGGTCGAGATCAGCAAGGTTGCAAGGGCCGATCATATTTTTTTGGTTTGTGCGAGGTGGAGTGCTCGATCGCGTTTTCCATGTTCTGGCCGCGTGAGGGCCTTCTCCAGCCCTGTACCAGACCATGGTGGGTCTGAGTTGGGGTTTGGAATGGCTCAAACCGTGCTAGAGGGGACGGAAACATCGTTCGAGCCAAGGGAAGAGGGGTGAGCCGAGGTAGGAGCTGTTGATGAGTCTCGGTTCATAGAAGGGAGCAAGGTGCATGGGACGAGTTGCTTGGTTCTGGTAGGTTTTTAAAGGTCTGGTCAAGGTCCTAGAGGTCTTGGTTCGGGGCTAGAACAGCTGGTGGTAGGTAAGAAACATGATAATGGGAAGATAAGGGAAATAAGGTGCCAATTAAGGGAGGGCCGATAATAATAGTGTTTTCTGGAATTATCAGCCGTGAGATCATAGGCATGATATTAAATTTTAGGATCATTTAACTGTTTTTAAGATATGGTAACAAGTTAGGAAAAATTCGGTTAAGTTTCGAGTTGATTTGGGTTAAACTCGGAACTCCGGTCCAAGTTTTAAAACAATTTGGTTAAGTTATGAAATAGGCTCGAGTTTACTTCTAGGGATGCTTTTAATTATGTTTTGAGACATTTTTAAGAGTTTGGTAAGTTTCGGATCAAAATAATGAGTTTTAGATTTATCCGGGATTTAGTCGCCGCATGAAACGTTAATTAAAGAATTAAATTGAAACGCTTAGATTTAAGCTTAATAAAATTATGGAAAATTTTATTTAAGTTCAAAGAATTATTAGAAGTCTAAGTTTTTAATTTGGGAATTTTATGATAAGGTTTGGTTTAATTCGGGATTTAAACGTATTAATATGGTATAGTTAAAGATTAATTTTTAAGTCATTGATTTAAGCCAAATAAAAATATGGGAAAGTTCATGTAGGCTTAAATAATTATTTGGGACATGCTAGAGTCAATGGAATTAAGAAAATGTCAAAGACGTGAAATTTTACGTCTAGGGAGAAAACGGTAATTTTTGGGTTTACAAGGGCAAAATGGTCATTTTGCACCCGGGGTGAGATGTTGGTCCTGGCAGCGCCCTGAGCACAAATTTACTATATTTTAAAGGTTTATGCATCATGATCACGATTTTTAGATTTTATGAAAATATACGTTGCATGCTTGGTTTAAATGAAAAATTACGTATATGCATGTTTTTATTAAGTGGTGAATATGATGATGTTTTTGAAGGATGGGAGTTGGTTGTGACTGACGATGTATATGTATACGATGATATGATTGGAGATATCGTGAGGGAAAAGGCCCCAGAGGGAGCCCGTTTACGGGAGAAGGCCCCAGAGGGAGCCCGACGATCGTATTTCCATTGACATGATATGATGAGCTGAGGCCCGGGCTCAGTGGGCGGGTAATGCTGTCGCTGATGTCCCCTGCCGCCGGGTACCACGGTTTTTTATAGATGGATCCATCGATAGAGCTGATATGATAGAGCTGATACGAAAGTCACAACTAATGAACTGAATTCAATTAAAAAGAAAATGTATACGTACATGATGACATGAGATGACATGCTTTAATACTATATGATTTTACACGACACGTTTATGTATATGATGACATGAGATGACATGCTTTGAGACGATATGATTTTACATAACACGTTTACATTATGCTTTTAAGTTCTTTAAAGGTATGTTGGCATTAAGCTTTTTAAGTTCATGAAAGATATGTTGAGTATGATATTTTTCACTGTTATGTGCCTGTATATGTACTTGTTATTCCTGGTACAGGCGTGTTGAGTCTTTAGACTCACTAGGCGTGTGTGATGCAGGTGAGCTAAATGTGGAGGAGACTGGAGGTGCCGAACTCTGAGTAGGTAGACTTGGTGGGTGACACGACCCGAGGACCCCATGTTTTCCGCATTACGATTATTGAGATTGAGAGGATATTAATATTTTTATACGTTGATGAATTTAAGATTTTTACTTGTTTATGTTTACGTATGATTTTGGATGAGTTTGGTTAATTTAAACTACGGTATTTTTACTGTCAAATATTTAGGATCATTTTTAAATATTATTTCGAAAATGCGAGCTGTATAAAAAAAAATATTCCGCATTTTTTTAAAAATTAGTAGACGTTTCAATATCCATACCCGAAGGTAAGCGGTGAATCCCCGACTACAATGCATCGACTCCTATGTGTTTCGACAGAACACCCAACCTTGCCACCTGATGACCCCATGAGAGTCGGTAAACAAGTCAAAGTGTAATTCTAGCACATAGAGTCTCAATGTTGTCCCGGGTCATAAGGACTAATTCTGTACAACCATAAACCAGGACTTTTCCACTCGATAAGTGAGAACCACTTGGAAAGTCCTTTTATGGAGGGTTGTTCAGTGCACTCTACAAGGAGCACCTATCTGCATGTTCGGACATCACAATGTCCCCTACCAATGAAACATGGTACTCACATCGCAGATACTAGTCTCTAACTCGAGCGGCCTATATCCTTCTTAGTGGCGGCTGAATCGACTAGGAACCGTTTAGAATATACAGTATTACAAATATGAGTTTCATGATACTCATCATATGAGCATCTCATATTCTTTCTACTATTTGTATATTCAAGGGCTTTATCTATGCAGCTAGCATGGGTATACAGATAAAGATTTGCCAAAGTAATAATTTCAAATATTATTAAAATAAAGACTACTTATTCATAGAGTTTCATTGTGAACACTCGGCCAACACTTGGCTCGACGGGCACCTACTCTAACAATCTCCCACTTGCACTAGAGCCAACTACCCTTATGCTTAAAACCCATTGATTCGCGATGCTTGTCGAACAATGGTCCAGGTAAAGGCTTAGCTAGTGGATCAACAACATAATCTGTGGAGCCGACTTTGTCAATAGACACTACTCTTCTTTCCACAATCTCTCCGAGGATGTGGTACTTTCTCAATACTAGTTTGGATTTCTGATGAGACCTTGGCTCCTTTGCTTGAGCTATAGCTCCCGTGTTGTCACACAACACCGGGATAGGAGCAATTCCATTAGGAATGACGTCCAACTCTTGGACGAAATTCCTTATCCAAACAGCCTCTCTTGCTGCATCTGATGCAGCAATGTATTCGGCCTCTGTGCTGGAATCCGTAATATTGTCTTACTTGGAACTCTTCCAAGAGACAGCAGCACCGTTGAGCATGAATACGAAACTAGAGGTTGACTTCGAGTTATCGATATCGCTTTGGAAGCTAGAGTCGGTATAGCCTTCCAATTTCAGTTCTCTACCCCATAGACCAAGAACAACTTATTGGTCCTTCTCACAACTTGAGGATGTCTTTCACAGCTTTCTAGTTGTGGAAGACCGGGGTTCGATTGATATCTTTTCACTACACATAGTGAAAACGCCACGTCAGGACGTGTAGATATCATCCTATACATGATGTTACCAATTGCCGAAGCATACGGAATGCGTGTCATCGTCACTATCTCTGCATCAGTCTCAGGAGACAGACTTGGATAGGGACACGCCATGACACATTGGTAGATGTCCTCTCAAGGACGCATCCATCGAGAACCGCTTCACGATGGTATCATGTATGTGGACTGGGTGAGACCAAGCCATCTTTTCGATCTATCTCAATAGATATGTATCCCAATACAAAAGATGCTTCACCCAAGTCCTGCATCGAGAACTTACTCGCTAACCATATCTCAGCTGATTGCAACATTCCTACATCATTCCCAATGAGTAGAATGTCATCAACATATAACACCAGGAATGTCACAACACTCCCACTGACCTTCTTATACACATAGGGTCCCTCATGATTCACAGTAAATCAAACTATTTGATTGTACTGTCGAATCTGAGGTTCCAACTCCTAGATGCCTGCTTTAGATCATAAATAGATCTCTGAAGTTTGCATACCATATGCTCACTTCCGATAGATGTAAACCCTTCAGGTTTAGACATGTAAATAACTTTCTTAAAATCCCCATTTAAGAAAGTTTGTCTTGACATCCATCTGCCATATCTCATAGTCATACTATGCAGCTATGGCTAATAAAATCCTTATGGACTTGAACATTGCGATTGGGAAAAGGTTTCCTCAAAGTCAACTCCTTGTCTTTGAGTACATCCTTTTGCCACCAATCGCGCCTTGAAGGTCAACACCTTCCCATCCTCCCCAAGTCCCTGTGGGAACAGTTCCCACAGGTGGATCCACAAGATCCTACACTTGGTTCGAATGCATGGAATTCATCTCAGATTCCATTGCTTCAAGCCACTTGGATGAATCGGCATCAGATAACGCTTCCTTGAAGGTCCATGGATCACATCCATGGTTAGGCTCATCATGGCCTTCTTCAAGAAGCTGACCATACCTCATAGGTGGTCTCGAGACTTTCTCGTATCTGCTAGGAGCTTGTATCTCCTCTCTTGGCTCATCGGGTGTGGGTTCTATAATTGTGGGTTTCTCTCGAACCTCTTCGAGTTCTATCATCTCCCTTTTTCTATCCAATAGAAAATCCTTTTCCAAAAAGGTTGCATTCCTAGAAACAAACACTTTTGTTTCTTGGGGATGATAGAAATGATATCCAACTTAATTCCTTGGATATCCCACAAAGTAACATAAAATGGATCAACAATCCAATTTATCTCCCACTACCTCCTTCACATAAGCAGGGCTCCCCATATTCTAAGATAAGAATATTTGGGAGGCTTACCCATCCATATCTCATATGGTATCTGCCTTTGAATGGACATTTAATGGAATATCTTTTAATTTTAAGTTATAGAGATCGTTTTCAAGTTCTCAAGTACCAATTAAACATTCATTCTTGTAAATGTTGCAAACACCTTTGCTAAATAAACAAGAATATCCATCTTTATCACAATAGAAATGGAAATAATGTTTTTTCATCAAAAAGGTACAAACAAACATCTCTTAATTAACTTAAAACTATTGTTCAACAATAAGTAAACATCTCTTAAGGTCTTGGCAGCAACTCTTGCTCCATTGCCCATCCTCAAGAAGGTCACACCTTCCTTAAGCTTCCTACTTCTTCCCATCACCTGTAACCCATTACAGAGATGTGAGTCACAACCGGTATCTAATACCCAAGAAGTAGAGTTAATTAAAATGTTTACTTAAATTTAGAACATACCGTTTCCAGAACACTTCTGGGCAAGATATTCTTTGCAATTTCGCCTCCAATGTCCAGGCTTCTTGCAGTGATGGCAAACATCACCAGTCTTGTCAGCCTTAACTGGTCTGGCTGCCACAACGGGATTCGGAGATTGCCTCAACAAGGGCTCGTTCTTCTCGGGACGTTGGAAAGAACGTTTCTTTCCATTCCCATGTGGATCAATCTTCGTACCAGATGAAGAACCCACATAAAGAACCGACTTCTCTTTCTTGATAGTGGACTCAAAGGTAACAAGCATGTTTACCAACTCCTCAAGGGTCGGTTCCATCTTGTTCATGTTGTAGTTCACCACAAAAGGATCAAATGAGCTAGGCAGCGATAACAGCAACATGTCGGTGGTCAACTCCGAAGGCAGGATCAGATCCATGCCAACGAGCTTGTCCACGAGCCCGATCACCTTTAGGCCATGCTCATGGACCGAGGTCCCCTCTCGCATGCGCAAAGTGATCAGCTCCTTGACGGTAGCATGCCTAAGAGGACGCGTTTGCTCTCCAAAGAGCTCTTTGAGATGCAAATGAATGTCAGCAGCACTCTTTGCACCCTCAAAACGCCTCTGAAGCTCATCGTTCATAGAAGTCAGCATATAACACCTGGCTATCAAGTCATGGTCACACCATTCCTTGTAAGCCTGCAATTCCTCAGGATTGCAGTCAGTCGGAGCCTCAACAGGGGGCGACTGAGTTAGTGTATATGTTACCCTTTCCGAATTCAAGACGATTTTTAGGTTTCTTAGCCAAGTGAGGTAATTAGGTCCGGTTAACATGTGTTTGTCGAGTATTGCAGATATCGGATTGCGAATCGAAGACATTGTCAAAATTTGTACTGAAAAGTAAAACAGATAAATGTTGATGACTATTTTAAATATTTAGTAAGATATGAAGTTTGGACTTTTACTTCATAAATATTTGCTCCCACTGTTTTGACATCTTTCACTACCCTCTAGTGAAAACGGGAAACTCCTTTCCTCAGTAGGTACGTAAGGTCCAATTAACGAATTATGATCCCGAATAATATCAGCCAATCACAATTCCTAAAAGGTAGTTTCCAATTGCATCACAATGCAACCCTTAACGTAAACTTTTGTCTCACGTTTGATTAGGACCCAATAATATGACGTCGTTCATCTTCACGTGTCAAGCCTTACCCATCGATGTTGAACCTTAATGGACGGTCGCCATGAGTTCCCTCAATAATATGAGCCGAAATCATGGGAGTTCCACGTAGTTCACATCACCATGTCAATGGATGTCACAGCTTTCCGGCACCCAGGGCCCCCCCAATAATATGAGCCGAGCCCCGAGTACGGGTAGCGTTCATCATGCACCCATTGTCGATGGAAGACAAGGAAATTATAAACAAATTTATAATTCCCCTTTTCGGGCTTGATATTAATTTTGAATCTTATTCAAAATGAGGGTTTTTTTAATTTTGAAAGGTCTCATCATTAATTTTATTTTAAAAGCTCGCCATGTTTGATCGTATGTTTGCCGGATTCATGCAACTTTGTTATTATAATAATAATAACACACATACTCATTATTTATAACATATCATGCATATATCATAAATAGAAAACAATACAAGGATGATCAATCGCCCCAAAACTAATGGCCCGTGTGAGCCAAACACGGGCCTAGGTCCAATCCTAGGGTAAATGCACGGGATGCAATGCAACTAAATTATTACATTAGCATTCAATATTACATGTCTTCGATCTTCATAATCACCAAGGCCACCATCTTCCAATCTTGATCTTCCCCTATTCTAATATTTACAAATAAATATCCATGGCACATAGGGATACATCTCATGGGGTGGGAACGGGCCATAAACCAAGCCCACTTTAAAAAATTGATAATTATTACAATCATACAACACAAATATCCTAGCATACACCTAGCAAATTGGGCTTGGGCTTTTGATCATCCTTCATGCATAATATCACATATCATACACCATCAATTAATTATCACTATAATTAATTGATCCAATATTATATATCTTGATCCAATCACTAACCGCCACGATTATAAACTAAATTAACAAAGTATACAAACACCTTTGTCTACTTTCCAATTAATTTATTTATAACCGAATTTCTTATAAATCACAATTTACTATAAATAATTAAAGTCCAACTTCAATTATTTATTTTATGAGAAAGATTTGCAACTTTTGTAATTTTAAACTTAAGGGCCCAAAAACTTATTTTTCACCAAAAACATTTTGGCCCATTTAAAATTCACAAATATGTTGACCATCTAATGGCCCAACAACTCAAGGCCCATGACACTTTGATATTCCAAAACACTTTTGGAAACCCTAGTCGTCATCGCCGTCGCCGGAGTTCCGTCGCCGGATTCCGGCCAACATTCCGGCCAACATGCAAAAAAATTTTTTTTTTTTGTTAAACTTTAGGGGCTGTTCGGGCAGCCCCTCGGGCTGCCCTTGCTGCCCGAAATGGGCAGCCCTCGGGCAGCCCGAGCTGCCCGAAACGGGCAGCAACATGCTGCCCGAAATTCCCCACAAGAAGGCCTCGGTTTTGTTGCAAATTTTCATCTCAAACGGTTAGAAATCGCCCTCAATATAATATCTTGTATATGTTGCACAAAAACTAGTAACCTTAGCTCTGATACCACTTGAAAGCGGACCGGTTACGGTGGCCGGAAGCGCAACGGAAGCACAAAAATTTGAATTTTACAAGCAAATTTTCGGCCACCCCTATCTCTTGTGCAACAAATACAATAAAACACAAAAATGACATTCATAGTGTGTTTAGAAGATATACCTATCAATCTTTAAAAGATTGATTGTGGCTCCAACTTTGTTGTCAAACAACAAAGCTCTTGAATGGCATGAAGAAATCTACAAGCTCCTCCTTTTCTTTGAGTTCTTTCCTTCAAAATCAAGCCCACCACTAACTAGGTAAATCCCTTCTTGTTTTGCACTAGAAAAACAAGAAGATTTATCAAAGAGAAGTATTTTATTCTTCAACAATTTGAAGAACAAAATGGAGAAAAATCTTGGGAGAGAATGGGGAGGAGAGTTTCGGCCATGTTGCTTGGAAAATGGAGGAGGGAAGAGTTCTCTTGGGGTTGCAAAAAGTTGATACAAAAAGTTGCATGCCAACCATTATTTTAATCAAAAGTATTCCCCAACTCTTCACCTCCCATGCATGCATACAATATAGTTTTTAATCAAATTAAAAACTTTGGACTAAATTTAATTATCTCAAACATATTTGAGACAAATTAAATATTACTTGAATTTACTCAAGTCCCACTAGTTAAATAATTATTTTAATTGAGCTCTACTAGACTCAATATTATTTAATTAATCCAACACTTGAATTAATTTAATTATTTGGGCTCTACTAGGCCCACTAGTGTTTAATTAATTCAACACTTGAATTAATTTAATTTAGTCCATAATAATGTTTATGAAAATCACAATTTTCAAAAACATTAGTCACTTGGCCAAATTTTAATTTAGGAACACTTCCATAAATCAAAATTTACATTTCTCTCATAGAAGTCATACTTCTATTTTTCTTTACACTTATAAACACATTTATAAGCCGTTCAACACTTTGAACTATTTTCTCCTTTATAGAAGTCATACTTCTAATTTTCCTTACGCTTATAAACTCCTTTATAAGCCGTTCAACACATTGAACTATTTTTACTTCTCATCGGGATTTACAAAGCTAGTACTTGTGTGGCCCTCAATGGTTCATTGATACAACTAGCCGTGGGTTCACATCTCCATGTGATTCGGACTAAACATGTCCTTATTCGAGCATACCCCAATTGCTCCATTCTTACTTATCAACACCTTGATAATAAGAACGTCAGAACTCAAGTCTGATAGTACCCAACCAATCACGTTAAACGCCTAGCAGCATCGCTTACGTGATTCCCTAGGTATCACATGATAGTGCCTGCAAGAACCATTCAATTATGGTTAGCGCACAGTACGGTCCCTTCAACTCATATATCCCGATCGATTCGACAACCATTGGTTTATCGAGAGTTGTCAATGAATCGATACTATGTGTCATGTCGTAGTTGCATCGATGGTGTAATCTATGAAACACCTTTCATAATTACAACCATACTCTGGCCAGAGATTTCGATCTACATACACATGATAACACATAGGATATCCATACCCGAAGGTAAGCGGTGAATCCCCGACTACAATGCATCGACTCCTATGTGTTTCGACAGAACACCCAACCTTGCCACCTGATGACCCCATGAGAGTCGGTAAACAAGTCAAAGTGTAATTCTAGCACATAGAGTCTCAATGTTGTCCCGGGTCATAAGGACTAATTCTGTACAACCATAAACCAGGACTTTTCCACTCGATAAGTGAGAACCACTTGGAAAGTCCTTTTATGGAGGGTTGTTCAGTGCACTCTACAAGGAGCACCTATCTGCATGTTCGGACATCACAATGTCCCCTACCAATGAAACATGGTACTCACATCGCAGATACTAGTCTCTAACTCGAGCGGCCTATATCCTTCTTAGTGGCGGCTGAATCGACTAGGAACCGTTTAGAATATACAGTATTACAAATATGAGTTTCATGATACTCATCATATGAGCATCTCATATTCTTTCTACTATTTGTATATTCAAGGGCTTTATCTATGCAGCTAGCATGGGTATACAGATAAAGATTTGCCAAAGTAATAATTTCAAATATTATTAAAATAAAGACTACTTATTCATAGAGTTTCATTGTGAACACTCGGCCAACACTTGGCTCGACGGGCACCTACTCTAACAGGGTTCAGAGCTTGTGCAGGGCTAAGTGGCTCGGTCTGGGGACTTCGGACTGGCTAGGGCATGAATTAAGTGTCTTAGGAGAATGCAAAACATGATGGTTGAGGGGTGGCTAGGTCCGCTAGGGTCCTAGGCACCAAAACGTAACGATCTTGCACATGAGGTTTCTCGGCCAGCTTAGGTGCTTGGTTGGGGAGCTTCGGTTCGAGTCTAGGTGCTTGGTCCGTGTGTTCCAAGGGTTCAAGAGGGTGTCCTAAGGGTTTGTTCAGGGTCTGGACCAACATGGTCCGAGGGTGGCTCGAGTGAAATCAAAGACGGCTCGGGGTGAACTTTCAAGGGTCAAGTTAGGGTTGTTAGAATTAAAATAAATCGAAACATGTCTCATGGGGGTCGAGTCATGGTTCACAAGGGCTAAAATAATATAAAAAGTATAAGTTTTGAATTTAGGAATTTTATATTAAAGTTTGGGATTTTCAGGATAAAAACGCCTTCAAAACGTCTAATTACGAATTAATTAAAAAGCCTAGTATTTAAGCTAAATAAAATTATGTGAATTTTAATTTAGACTTCAAAAATTATTTGGGACATATTAGAGTCATTGAAATTCAGAAAAAGTCAAAAACGTGAGAATTTACGTGCAGGGTTAAAATGGTCATTTTACACCAAGAAATTAGTAAACGTAATGGTAGTGTCTTAAATGTTGTTTTATATCATAATATGATTATTTCAAATGTTTATGAATTTTTATATGCTAAATTATGATTTTTAAATGTTCATGGATTTTATGATTTAATTATTGGACATTTGAAAGATATGTTGCATGCTTGGTTTCAAAAATAAAAACGATAGTATATGCATGATTTTTATTAAGTGATGATAATATGTTGAAGGACGTGAAGGGATTGTGACTTATACGATGATATGTTGGAAATATCGTGAGGGTTATGGTCCTAGTAGGAGCTCGACGATCGTATTTCCTTGGATACGGATATGAACCCGAATATGATGATTTGTTAATATGTAAGGCTAAGGCCCAGTTAACCGGTGAGAGTGTCGCTAGTCTCAACGCCGCCCAGTACTTTGGTTACATGTAGATGGATCCATCGCCCAACACGTATATGAACACGAAAATCACAATCAGCGATCTGTATTCAATAAAACACGAACTTGAATATGGATATGTATATGTGGATGATGACATGTATATGTTTATGGTAATATGAAAATGTTTATGTTTTACATGTTTAAGAAAATGTTATTTTATGTACAAGTATTTTTTCACTGTAGCCTCTGAACTGTATTACGTATTATTTGTTATCAAGAATATGTGTGTTGAGTCTTAGACTCACTAGGTGTGTTTGATACAGGTGAGTTTGATGGAGGTCTTGATGGTTGACCTGACTGGGCTGATGCTGCACATAACCGAGGATCAGCGCTTCTACTTTCCGCATTTAAATTTATGATTTATGTTAAAGATTTTAAGACTATTTGCTTATGATTTTGAGAGATTTTTTAGAGGTTTTTTATGAGCTACACTTTTCAAATTTATTGCTTATAAGGTTTGGTAAAACGTTTAACAATTTCCTATTTTGACTATTTCCCTGGGATTTTCAAATACTAGTTGGTTTTTTTTATTTTAAAATGGTTCAAAATTATTTTATGTGTATGTATATGGAGTGTGATGAATTAATGAGAGTATAAAAAAAAATTCTAGTACTTTTTAAGAAAACGATTAAGCAAACATTTCACCGAAGATACACATTCGTTTATATCCAAGACGTTCGTCTAGTGACTAGGAATCATACCAGAGGCGATGGATTCAAGATTCAGAGTATCGATTCCATTCGGAGATCAGTTGTTAACTTCTCTAATAGCGAGGAAATTGGGGCTTCGGTTACAAAAGTATGTGGTGCAGGCAGACTTGTTTGTGCTAATGTTGTTGTTGTTTAATATTATTTTGGGTATGGACTGGCTTTCTTTGAACGGAGTTGTCATAGACTTCCGACAGAGATCGGTATATGTCCAACCGTCCAGCGGTAAGCCATTTATTTTTGAGGCAGCCAAACACCAGCAGATGCCGCACATCATTTTTCTGCATGCGTGTGAGGAATGTCATGAAGAGAGGATACCAAGCGGTTTTGGCCAGTATTGTGTCAGTGTCAGAGCAAGCCAGTCAGAGGCTAGAGGACGTTGAGGTGGTCTGAGATTTCCCAGTGTTTTTCCCAACAATGTTGCAAGCATTCACCTAGACAGAGAGGTGGATTTTTCTATCGAGCTTATGCTAGGTACCGTGCCTATTTTTAGTGCACCCATAATCTAGCACCTACAAAGATGAAAGAACTGAAGGATCAGATTCAGGACTTGCTAGATAAGGGTATCATTGGCCCTAGCATTTCTCCATGAGGTGCACGCGGTACTTTTTGTGGAAAAGAAATATGGCAGCATGCTGCTTTGTGTTGACTACAGGGAGCTGAACCGTGTCACGGTCAAGAAAAAATATCCATTGCCCAGGATCAATGATTTATTTGATCAGCTTTAGGAAGCATCAGTATTCTCGAAAATATATCTCCGATCAGGATACCATCAGCTGAAAGTAAGAGAGTCTGACGTGCAAGAGACGGCATTTATGACACGTTATGGGCATATGAGTTTATGGTGATGCCCTTCGGTTTGACGAACGTGCTTTATCTGTATACCCATGCTAATTGTTTTGGCACATCTTTATCTGTATACCCATGCTAATTGCATAGACAAAGTCCTTGAATATACAAATAGTAGAAAGAATATGTGATGTTCATATGATGAGTATCATGAAACTCATATTTGGAATATTGTATTCTAAACAGTTCCTAGTCGATTTAGCTGTCGTTCAAAAGGATAAAGGCCGCTCGAGTTTGAGACTAATATCTGCGATGTGAGTATCATGTTTCATTGGTAGGGGACATTGTGATGTCCGAAAATGTTGATAGGTGCACCTCTTAGAGTGCACTGAACAACCCTCTATAAAGGACTTTACAAGTGGTTCTCACTTATCGAGTGGAAACGTCCTAGTTTATGGTTGTACACCATTAGTCTTTATGACCCGGGACAACATTGTGACTCTATATGCTAGCATTGCACTTTGACTTGTTTACCGACTCATATGGGGTCATCAGGTGGCAAGGTTGGGTGTTTTGTCGAAACATATAGGAGTCTATGCATTGTAGTCGGGGATTCACTGCTTACATTCGGGTATGGATATCCTATGTTATCTCATGTGTATGTATTTTGAAATCTCTTATGAGAATGTTGGTGGTAATTAAGAAAGGGTTTTCTTAGTTTACACCATCGATGCAACTACGACATGACACATAGTATAGATTCTTTGACAGCTCTCGATATACCAATAGTTGTGGAATCGTTTGGGATATATGAGATGAAGGGGCCATATTGTATGCTAATCATAATGGAATGGTTCTTCCAGGCACTATCATTTGATACCTATGGAATCATGTAAGCGATGCTGCTAGGCGTTTAACATGATTGGTTGGGTACTATCAGACTTGAGTTTTGACGTTCGTGTTATCAAAGAGTTGATAAATAAGATTGATCAAATGGGGTATTATCATATAAGGACATGTTTAGTCCTGAATCACATTGAGATGTGAACCCACATATAGTTGTATCATTGAACCATTGAGGGTCACACAAGTGCAAACTTTCTAAATCTCGTTGAGAAAGAAAAATAGTTCAATGTGTTGAATGGATTATGAAGGAATTTATAAGCGCAAAGAAAAATTAGAAGTATGAATTCTATATGGAGAATGTAGCATTAAATTTATAGAAGTGTTCCTAAATTAAAAGATTGCGCAAATAAATAATGTATTTGAAAATTGTGATTTTCATAAACATTATTATGGACTACATTAAATTAATTCAAGTGTTGAAATAATTAAACACTAGTGAACCTATTAGAGTCCTAATAATTAAATTAATTAAGTGTTGAATTAATTAAATAATATTGGGTCTTGTAGAGCCCAATCGAAAATAATTATTCAACTAGTGGGATTGAGTAAAATCAAGTAAAGTTTAATTGGTCTCAAATGTGTTTGAAATATTTATATATAGTCCATGAGCTTTGTAATTGTTACAAGCCCAAATAAAATGCATGCTTGGGAGGTGAAAGGTTGGAGACAACCAAGAAAATCCTTCTCTCCCACACACATTCAGTAGAAACTTCCTCTAGTGTTTCTACACATTTTTGCTTCTTCAATTGTTGAGGATTGCATACTCTTCTAAATGCAAAATACTTTAATTTTTCTAGTGCGAAATTAGAGTGGGTCTTTCTAGTTGGTGGTGGACCTAATTTTAAGAAAGGAGTCCATTAGAGCAAGGTGTGCTCTTGGAAATCTTGTAGATTTGTCTACCATCAAGAGCTAAGTTGTTTAACAATATAGTTGGAGCCATCATCAATCTTTCTGATTGATAGGTAAATTTCTAAAACACACTATGAATGACATTTTTGTTTGTTTTTGGTATTTTTCTACACATCAAAATGGGTGCTCGTTTTATTTCTTGCTATGAAAATATGATTTTCGAAATTTTTGTTGCGCTTTCTGGCACCATAACCGATCTCCTTTTAAGTCTGTCATAGTTTTTATAGATGATAAACTGATTTATTCAAAGAGTAGAGAGGAGCACATTCGTCATCTGAGGACCGTACAACAGAATTTATAGGACATACGGTTGTATGTCAAATTCAGTAAGTGCGAGTTCTGGCTTGACATATTAACATTCTTGGGCCACATTGTATCTCGGGATGGCACAAAGGTCGACGTCAGTAAATTGGAGGCAGTCAGAGATTGGCCAGTGCATTAGAATGCATCAAAGATCCGTACCTTCTTGGGATTGTATGGTTATTAGGAAGTTTATTCATGGCTTCTCTTCCATTGCAATGCATATGACCGACTTGACGAAGAAAAATTCCAAGTTTATCTAGGGATCTGAATGCCAGGAGTGCTTTGGCAGGTTGAAGCAGGCATTGATCACTGCACCAGTTCTAGCTATGCCATCAGGGCAAAGAGAGTTTTAGTTTTATACATATGCTTCGAAGCTCGGTTTGGGTGCAGTTCGGATGCAGCACGACGGATTTATATCCTATGCGTCCTGACAGTTGAAGGTTCATGAGAAGAATAATCCGACTCATGATCTCGAGCTTGCAGCAAAGTATTTGCCCTGCAGATCTGGAGACATTATCTGTATGGGGAGAAGTGCAGGATTTTCACTGATCACAAGATCCTGAAGTAATTATTCACACAGAAAGAGCTAAACATGAGATAGAGGAAATGGCTAGATCTAGTGAAGGATTATGATTGTGGCATTAGCTACCATCCGGGTAAGGCTAATGTAGTTTTAGATTCCTTGAGCAGGAAGACTGCAGTGACCGCTCAGCTATGAGTACAGAGACCAATGCAGACAGAGATTCGGCGGTTTGAGCTTGCAGTTTATCTAAGGGCAGTGCCCCTAATCTTGCCACCCTGACAGTGCAGTCAACACTAAGAGACAGAGTTCGGGCAAGGCAGACTTCTGAGGAGAAGTTGCAGAAGTGGGGACAGAGGGATAAGGCCAAGGGCCGGAGATGGTATACAGTTGTGGACGGTATAATCAGATATAAGCACTAGCTTTGGGTTCCTGACAGTTGTAATGCCCAAGAATTGTAGATTGATAAAACGAAATTATGAAGTGTTGCATGAAGGAGGCACCGCACATGCGCCTCAAACAAGACCGCACCTGCGGTTGATTATCATGAAATGTTGAAAAGTTAAAGTAGCTCTACCGCACCCGCACCAAGAAGTACACCGCACCCGCGGTGTGACGTGTTTGATGAAAAATAAGACACTTGCCCTTAGCCATGCAATTTAATGAGTTGTTCTTCATTCTTCATTCCTCAACATCAGATTACCGAGAGATTGTCCAGGAAAAGTTCAAGGTTCCTTGCATCTTGTAAATTAGATTGTGCAACATTCAACCAACCAAATTCAATTCCGAGTTCAGATTTGTGTTCCCTGCATCATAAGCTTCAAAAGGATGTAAGTATTGTTACATTTTCAGCATGTCTAGAAGTTTACATGTTGGGGAAATTCTGATATGCTTGTAATTATTTGTTCTTGAAATCATAGACATCGTAGAAACGTAAAAGGATCGAAAAAATGATACCATATGTGATTGTTATGATTTTCCAGCATATATTGAGTTGAGATGGTGCAGAATGCAGTCTTATGGATTGATGTTGATAATAATTATGAGTATTGCTATTGAGTATTGATATTTGAGTTGATTGGTATCGAGAAACTACGCCGTTATGCCGTTGAATTGTATCGAGATTGATTAATGATTTGTACAAGGCTTGCTTTGAGTTGTATTTTGATAGAATACATCTATACATTGCCATTTCAGATTAAGATTGACAAAGCTGATATTCCAGCTTCGAGATTTCGATTTATTCCAACGACAAGAAGGTATAATTCATGTGAATTCGGGAAGATACAACTCGAATTAGATTTGATTTGAGTTTCCCAAAATCACATACTAGATTTCTATACTTTGCTATGTTTGTGCTTATATTCAAGCATTTAAGAAAGGAGAGTCATTGGCAGACTTGCCAAATTTCTAGATGTTCGGTTGTATCGACGCATTGCAGCAGAATTGACTCCGATTGTAGACATTCGATACAGACAGGACCGAAGTCTAGGAATAAGACGTACCGTCACTCCGATTGGGAGGGTAGGTGGCAGACTGTGACGTCTTATTCACACCGGGATACCTAGAGTTAGATACGAGTCGAGTCTAAGATATGAATTGATTTACGTTGCATGCCTTATATTGATCATGTTTCATAGACTATGGAACATGTGTTATTGTTTGTATTCATGATAGTATGCTTCATGATTATGTTGTGTATATGCATGTGTACATGTCTTATACTGGGATTTGTTCTCACCGGAGTTTCCGGCTGTTGTTGTCTTTGTATGTGTGCATAACAACAGGGCGGACAGGATCAGGGTCCAGAAGAACTTGACAGAGATGAGAGATCAAGATAGCGTGGAGATTACAGGCGTAGAAGTAGATTACTAGTGGATTATTACTAGACATGTACTACATGTGGTTCGTAGTTGGTATTGAAAACTAGTTTGTATATATGAAATGTAACAAGACATGGATTTATGTTGTTGAAATAAAATGGATAAAGACCTTATGCATGTTTATATACATTAGTTTATAATGTTTAAAAGAATTTTTTTTTATGACCCACATTTTCTAGCAAAGATCCAATTAATCCCAAAAAGAATTGAGTTAGAGCCCGAGTCCCCACAACAGTGATTCCCGGAGAACAGATATCTTTGAGCGAGGCCCACAGCACACCGTACTCCATCCATCTAGGGAGCACGAAGATGTATAGGGATCTTAAGTCTCTTTATTGGTAGCCTAGCATGAAGCGGGATATTATGCTATTCGTCTCTGAGTATTTGACATGTCAACAGGTCAAGGCAGAGCATCAGAGGCCTACAGGGGAGCTTAGGCCACTCCCTATTCCCGAGTGGAAATGGGAGAACATCACCATGGATTTCATGATAGGGTTTCCGAGGACGACTGGAGGATATAATGTCATTTGGATGATTGTTGATCGCTCACTAAATCATCTAAAATTCTACCGATCAAGAATACTTTCACCAAGACTCAGTACGCAGAGCTTTACATCAGAGAGATAGTCAGACTACATGGGATTCCAGTGTCCATCGTGTTAGACAGGGATCCGAGGTTCGCATCTGCGTTCTGGAAGAGTCTGCATCAACCATTATGTACTAAGCTGCTATTTAGTACTGCCTTCCATCCTCAGACCGACAGGCATTCAGAGAGGGTGATTCAGATTCTAAAGGACCTACTCAGGGCTTGGATGATCGACTTCCAGAGCAGCTGGGAGCCGAAGTTACCTCTTGTAAGTTCACATGCTACAACAATTATCATGCATCGATTGATATGGCTCCATATGACGAAATATACGAGAGGAAGTGTAGGTCGCCAGTGTAATGCCCGGAATTTGCTGTGTTGTTAATCTGAAATGATTTTTTGATTAATTGATGTGAATATAGACAGAACGGATAAGACCGGGAAAGCGAAAAGAAGACTGAATTATGTGCGAGTACTGGGCCCCTCGCGCATATGCGCGACCTGAGAGGGCGCATATATGCGAGGCAGGCAAAGAACCTCGCGCATATGCGCGACATGAATCCGCGCATGTGCACAGGGGTACCCCGAGAGTTGTGAAGCATGCGCCGAGTGAGGGCACGCATATGCGCGAGACGCTGTGCATGCTACGCGCCGAGACATATGGTCTCGCGCATATTCGCCGAGGATGGTCGCGCATATGCGCGAGACGTGATGCTCTTAGGGGAAGCCACCTATCCTTTACCATGCATTTTATATATAGCAATAAGCCATTTTCTTTCCCCAGAATGAAAGAGAAGAAAACGAAAGCCTCGTGGAAAACTTGATTCTTGATTCTAGAAATTGAATTGTGAGAAATCCGTCCGTCAGAATTTCAATCCGACTTCAGTACTGTGTTTCTATCTACGCATACTACCACTGGACGTAAGTTTTGTTACGTTTTGTTAAGATTTGAAATTATGCTATTGTCAGAATCGAATATGGTTCATATATGCGGTTCTTGGCATGTTAGATATTGTAGAATCGAAGTCAGATTGAGAAACAGATTGATTATGGAATTGTTAAGATTTTTCAGAGTATATCGATTGATATTGAACAGATTTGGATTGTTGATTGATTACAGATTGTATTGGATATTGATTATGGATTGTAATTAATATCTATTGAGATTGTATTGACCTGGATATCGGGATTGTTCTGTTATGCCGTTGGGTTCGAGTTGAATCCAGATTGATCAGATTTGGTATTGATTTGAGCAGTATATTGATATGATATTATTGATATTGTCATTGCCAAATTGAGGAGTGACAGACTTTGAATTCCACACGGGAACGATGTCAGAACTGCGATAAAAGAAAGGTATAAGTCAATGTGGTACCGGCAGAACGACTCGAGTAGGATATACTTGAGTTTCCCTAAATCACATACTTATTGTTATTATTTATATTGATTTGAATTGCTATGCTTGTTCTATTGATTTATAGAAAGCATGTATTAGACGAGTGATCTTGTGACATAAGTGCTGATAGTGATGGAATCGTCACTGGCACATCGCACATTGTCACAAGATAGTGAATTGGCGATAGTGCCAAAGTCTATGACGGATAGGTCAAGACACCGGATGTATGGTTATATCAAATTGGATAGAATTGGAGTTTCTTCTACTACTGAATTTCGATATAGGAATGCCAACGTCTGGAAACCGGGATCCTTAGACTAGGATTGAGTCTAGTCTGAGACGTAGAGTCACGAGTCTGAATAATGATTTTATATTGATTATGTTTCTGATTTTGATACATGTTATTGATATATTTTTTACATGCTTTTATGTTGTTATATTATTGCATGTTTCGTTGATTTATACTGGGATATATTTCTCACCGGAGTTATCCGGTTGTTGTCGTGTTTGTATTTGTTCATGACAACAGGTGAGATAGGATCAGGGTCAAGGAGATGACGAGAGATCATGATTAGAGTGGAGACCACGGACTTTGATTTTGCTGTAGATAGGATTCAGCATTTGACATTAGTTGTTGAACCTTAGTTTAAGTTTGATGTTTGTTGTACAAGACTTGTACTTTTATTCTCATATGTATATGAGATTGAATACCATTACGTTCCGCATTTAATATTTTATTAAAAAAAATTTAGACCCTGTTTATTATAATTGATTAAATTGTCCCAATGATGATTACGAACTTGATTAGCGTTCGGGTCCCACGACAGGTGGTATCAGAGCGATAGATCCTTTAGATTGAGATAGAAGCTAGTGAGCGGGGTAGATTGAGTTTTCTTTCTTGATTATGATTGCTAGCATGATTTACAGCTTTAATACATTTTTACCTGATATATCTGATTTTTATATGGTAATGTGTATTATTGAGAATGGATCAGAACCGATTCTTGATCAGAGGTAAGATGTTAAAAAAGGAACTGAGATAGAATTGTTAATTGTGATGGCTAACTCTTTTGATAATCAGATATGCCTCCCCGAAGAGTACCGGAACAGGGTAGTACTTCGACTCCTCCAATGGATGTGACAGCAACACCAATGGAGACATCGTTGAAGAGATTTCAGTCATTCCATCCACCGACTCTGAAGGGTACTGAGACTGCAGTTGATTGCGAGAGTTGGTTAGACGACATTGAGATGATGTTCCAGTCATTGGATTACACTGATGAGCGGAGAGTGAAACTGATAGGGCACCAGTTGCATGACGTTGCAAAGAACTGGTGGATTACAACAAAGCGGGCCTTGGAGTATCGAGGTACAGTTATCACCTGGAATGTATTTATAATTGAGTTTTATCAGAGATTCTTTCCGTTGTCGTACAGGAAAGATAAGGGAGCAAAGATTGCAAACTTGAGACAGGGCCAGCTGAACATCGAAGAATATGTGGCCAAGTGATCTACACTGCTACGATTTGCTTTCCATGTGGCCGAAAATGACGAAGCCATTTCCGATCAGTTCATTAATGGCTTGAATCCGGAAATCATTACTTTGGTGAACACTGGGAGACCGAACAACTTTACTGATGCCTTGGATAGAGCGAAGGGAGCCGAAGCCGGTCTGATGAGACAGAGAGGAGCTTCGTTTGTGCCTCCAGCAGCGAGACCACAACAACCACCTCCTCGATTTGAGAGTGGCAGCAGTAGTGGCGGAAAGAAAGAATTCCTGAAAGATAGAGGGAAGCAGTTTAAAAGATCTGGAAGCAGTTCATCCAATTCTATTGGCTCGAGACAGACCGGTCAGGGCCAGAGTTATACAGACCTTACTGTAGTACTTGTGGAGGGAAACATTCCACTGAGCAATGCCGAGGAGTGTTTGGCAGTTGCCGAATTTGTAGACAGCAGGGACACCTTGCTAGAGTTTGTTCCCAGAGAGATACTCAGAGATCCCAGGGTGCCGAGTCATCTGGATCAGTAGCTCTGACTGGTAGACGACCAGCTTCAGTCCACTCCTTTCAGCCAGCACCAACTCAGTCACAGCAGAGGCCAGGAGGGAGCCAGACAGTTAGCCAGCCTCCTAGACAGCAGGCCAGAGTGTTCGCTTTGACTGAGGAGCAGGCTCAGGACGCACCAGACGATGTTGTTACAGGTAACTGTTTTATTTCTGGTTACCCTGGTTATGTATTGATAGATATGGTGCATCGCATACATTCATATCTGAGCTATTTGCATTGAATTATTCATTGCCTATTGAGTCATTATCTGCTGTAGTTTCTGTCTCTTTTCCTTTGGGGACATGTTTGATATCAGTAAAATCTGTGAAACATTATATGCTACGGTATGATGGGAATGAGATTGAGATAGATTGTATTGTGCTTGGGTTGTCTAATTTTGACTGTATTATTGGTATCGATAAGTTAACCAAGTACAGAGCCACTGTTGATTGTTTCCACAAGATTGTGAGATTCAGACATGAAATGGCTGAGGAGTGGTAATTTTAGGGTAAGGGTTCTCGAGTCAGAATTCCTTTGATATCTGCTATGAATATGACTTGATTATTGCAGAAAGGAGTGGATGGATTCCTTGTTTATTCAGTTGATTTACTGAAATTGAGTCCATCATTGGCCGACTTGCCAGTGGTGTTTGAATTGGTTGACGTCTTCCCAGATGAGATTCCAGTTTTGCCTCCGATTCGAGAGATAGATTTCAGCATTGAGTTGATGCCAGGTACAGTTCTGATATCTAAGGCTCCGTACAGAATGGCACCGATAGAACTGAAAGAGCTGAAAGAACAGTTGCAAGATCTACTGGCCAAGGGTTACATTAGACCGAGTGTTTCTCCTTGGGGTGCTCCAGTGTTGTTTGTGAGGAAGAAAGATGGTTCGATGAGACTCTGTATCGACTATCGACAACTGAACAAGGCTACGGTAAAGAACAAATACCCTTTGCCTCGTATTGATGATTTGTTTGATCAGTTGCAGGGTTCATATGTATATTCCAAGATCGATATGAGATCTGGATACCATCAGCTGAGAGTAAGAGATTCTGATATCTCAAAGACAGCATTTAGAACCAGGTATGGACACTATGAATTTATTATCATGCCATTTGGTTTGACGAATGCACCAGCTATATTTATGGGATTGATTAACCGTGTTTATCAGAGATGCCTCGATGAGTTTGTAATTATATTCATTGTTGACACTTTGATATATTCGAAAAATATGATTGAGCATGCCGAGCATCTGAGAACGGTATTGAAGATTTTAAGGGCTGAGAAATTGTTTGCTAAACTGTCGAAATGCGAGTTTTAGTTGAGACAGTTTGTATTTATGGGACATATTATATCCGGAGACGGTATATCAGTTGATCCTAGTAAGGTTGAGGCAGTGATTTCTCGGCCGAGACGACTTCAGTACCCGAGATTCGCAGTTTTATGGGTCTGGCAGGATATTACCGTCGATTTATTAAAAATTTTTCCAGCATTGCCAAACTGATTACTCAGTTGACTCAGAAAAATGCTCCATTTGTATGGTCTGAAGAATGTGAGACCAGCTTTCTTCAACTAAAGAAAATACTGACCAGTGCACCGATCTTGATGATTCCATCGGGTACTAGTGATTTTGTAGTTTATTGTATTGCTTCTCACCAAGGATTGGGTTGTGTTTTAATGCAGCGAGGGCATGTTATCGCGTATGCCTCAAGACAGCTAAAGCCCCATGAATCTCGTTATTCAATTCATGATCTTGAATTGGCTGCCATCATTTTTGCATTGAAGATATGGCGACACTACCTGTACGGTGAAAAGTTTGAGATTTATTCTGATCATAAAAGTTTGAAGTATCTATTTTCACAGTCTGAACTGAATATGAGACAGCGAAGATGGTTAGATTTGCTGATATATTTGATTGTGAAATCAAGTACTATCCGAGGAAATCCAATGCAGCAGCAGATGCACTGAGTCGAAAAGTATGTTCCTTATCTCTATCGACGATCGATGTTTCAAATTTGATAAAAGTTTGACGTTTGTCAGGATTAGCCTTTGAAACAGATCATCAGCCTCTAAGATTATGTACGATTCGAGCTGAACCGGAACTGATATTGAGAATCAAAGAGGCACAGAAAGCTGATCAGAATGTGCAGAATTCGATTGCTATGGTCAGAGCTGGACATCAATCAGAATATCATGTTCGTGACGGTGTTTTGTATGTGAATAATCATATTGTTGTGCCGAATGTTTCAGATTTGAGACAGCGGATACTAACAGAAGCTCACAACAGTCGTTTTAGCATTCATCCTGGTGGCAGAAAAATGTATAATGATTTGAAGACACAGTATTGGTGGAAACAGATGAAATCTGATGTTATTGAATTGTAGCCAAGTGTCTGAATTGCCAACAGGTTAAGGTTGAAAGAAAGAAACAAGGAGGACTGTTACAAAGTTTGTCTATTCCTGAATGGAAATGGGATCACATTTCCATGAATTTTGTGACGCAGTTACCGAGATCCTACAGAGGTTGTGATGCGATTTGGGTCGTGGTTGATCGATTGACCAAATCTGCATACTTTATTCCATACAAGATGACATACAGACATGACCAGATGGCCGATATTTATGTCAGAGAAGTGGTTAGATTGCACGGAGTGCCGAAGTCGATTTTCTCAGACCGTGATCCTCGGTTTACTTCGCACTTCTGGCATAGTTTGCAGCAGGCTCTCGGTACAAAATTACATCTGAGTACCGCATACCATCCACAGACTGACGGACAGTCAAAGCAAACGATCCAGACATTGGAAGATATGCTGGGAGCTGTAGTGCTTGATTTTAGCACTAATTGGCAGGATGCATTGCCACTTTGTGAGTTCTCATACAACAATAGCTATCAGACGAGTATTGAGATGGCTCCATTCGAATCCTTGTACGGAAAGAAATGTCGATCCCCTCTGTATTGGAATGATATCTATGAGGTTCTTGAGATTGGACCTGACATGATCAGAGATATGACTGAGAAAGTGAAGCTGATAAAGAAAAGAATGAAGGCAGCTCAAGATAGACAGGCCAAATATGCCAACATCAGATGACGAACCTTGGTGTTTGAGATAGGAGACCGAGTATTTTTGAAGATTTCACCTTTCCGAGGAGTTGTAAGATTTGGCAAGAAAGGGAAGTTGTCTCCACGATTTATTGGGCCGTACGAGAATCTCGAGAAGATAGGAGATCGTCCCTATCGACTCGCATTGCCGCCTTCATTATCAGGAATACATGATGTTTTTCATGTATCGTTTTTGAGAAAATACCTGCCGGATGCTTCACATGTTATGCCGCCAGACGAGGCCGAGCCTGATGAGACATTGAGCTACAACGAAAAGCCGATTCAGATTCTTGATCGGAAGGAAAAGCAGCTCAGAACAAAGACAATTCCGCTTGTGAAATTTCAGTGGAGTCGTCACGATGTCGAAGAAGCTACTTGGGAGACGAAGTCGGACATGAGACAGAGATTCCCATAATTATTTCATTGATGTGAGTTTTTTATTTAGCTTCTATTATACATTCTTCTTATTGATATGATTGATTGCCTGTGATTTCGGGGACGAAATCATATATCAGGGAGGGAGAAATGTAATGCCCGGGATTTTCTGTGTTGTTAATCTGAAATGATTTGTTGATTAATTGATGTGATTATAGACAGAACGGAACAGACTGGGAAAGCGAAAAGAAGACTGAATTATGTTCGAGGACTGGACCCCTCGCGAATATGCGCGAGGCAGGAATAGAACCTCGCGCATATGAGCGACATGAATCCGCGCATGTGCGCGGGGGTACCCGAGAGTTGTAAAGAATTGCTAAGGACCTCACGCATATGCGCCGAGTGAGGGCGAGCATATGCGCGAGGTGCTGTGCATGCTACGCGCCGAGACATATGGTCTCGCGCATATGCGCCGAGGATGGTCGTGCATATGCGCGAGGCGTCCTGCTCTCAGGGGAAGCCACCTATCCTTTACCATGCATTGTATATATAGCAATAAGCCATTTTCTTTCCTAAGAATGAAAGAGAAGAAAACGAAAGCCTCGGGGAAAACTTGATTCTGGATTCTAGAAATTGAATTGTGAGAAATCCGTCCGTCAGAATTTCAATCCGACTTCAGTACTTTGTTTCTATCGACGTAGGCTACCAGTGGACGTAAGTTTGTTACGTTTTGTTAAGATTTGAAATTATGCTATTGTCAGAATTAAATATGATTCATATATGCGGTTCTTGACATGTTAGACATCGTAGAATCGAAGTCAGATTGAGAAAAAGATTGATTATGGAATTGTTATTGTAATAGCCGAGCCCGGTGTACGGTACGATTTAAGTTTCGTTTGTTATTTGAGTTATTTGATTAGAGGTTTAGAGTTGTGTTTATGGGCTATAGTATGTTTAGTATATTGTTCTTGAGGTGTTAGTTGATGTTGGTTGTTCGTTTCAGAGTTCCGGATCGATTTTAGTTGCATGGGAATAGTGCTTGGCCGTGGCTTGAGTGCACCCGCGCTCTTAACTGGAGTGCCCCCGCGGTGTACTGTGCAGTTTTTGTGTTGGAGGGCCGTAGCATCACCGCACCCGCGGTGATGCAGTGACCGCACCCGCGGTGTGTAGCGCACCCGCGGTGCTTGCAGTGCCGCACCCGCGGTATCTGTGGTTCAGGAATTTTGTGGACTGCCGAAAGCTCAGCGAACCCACGGCCTTTGTGTTGGCGCACCCGCGGTGATGAACAGTAGAGGTATGGTCGAGATTTATAGTACCTTTTTGATGGATTTGACTTCATTCTTTCCTCTTTTCATTTCGAAATCCTCTCATTTCTAGGGTTTTTAGTCATTTCTTTCCTTTCCTATCTTCGATTCAGGCGTTTGTTTGGAATTTCGACTTGAGATCGACGTTCTCCTTGGTGCTAGGAAGCTTGGGTAAGCTTTTGGTGCGATTCTGTTAAGGTTGTAAATTAAGAGTTGTTTAGGTTGGTTGTTTATGTGGATTTATGGATTATTTAGCTTGTAATCTTGGATATTTAGTTGATATTGGTGTTATTTGTGGATTATTTGTTGTAGGTGGTGATCAAGAGCTAAGTTGAGGTGTTTGTTGTGGTTTGTAAGTGGAAATTCATTCCTTTTGCTCACATGATTATATATGTATGTGTTTCAAAGAGTTTATTGTGTTATTCCCTTTCATTTGATCCATAGTATGTATTGTTATATGTATTGGAGGCATTGTATGTCTCATTATTGATTAAAGGGAATACAAAGAGATATATAGAGTTCAAAGTGATTGTTAAAACCAGAGAAGAGTTTAAATGTTTTCGGATTGATAAATACATAGTCAGAGATTGCATGCAATATTAGATGATCATCGCCTATAGGCTTATATCCCTCAGAGTTATCGGTATTTATATCGATTTGGGATACGAGCACCTCAGAGCAGAGATACTATTGATATCAATCCCCAGAGCAAAAGAGAAATACCATCATATTTTATGCTATTGCTATGTTATTGATATTCAGAGTTTACAGTTCAGAGTTGATGGTATTTATGATTTCAAAGAGATGTTTTACAGAGTTATTGTTCATTGTTATATAAGAGTTCCACTTGCTGAGATTTATTCTCATTTCAGTTATTTTCATGTGATGCAGATCAGAGTGGTGCCTCGGGACGTTGACTGTAGATCGGGGGTCATATGCATACACCGTTGGAAGGAGGATTTTGGCATGATCATAGGAATGATGTTTTGTTTTTGTTATGTCATTTAAATGATCATGTATTTATTTTGTAAAGATATTTGATGAAATGTATTTTGAAACTCCTTCCGTATATTTTAAAGAGAAAATTTTATTTCCGCTGCGTATTTATTTTAAAAGAGGATCGGGGTGTCACAGTTATGATTTTTCAGAGTATATCGATTGATATTGAACAGATTTGGATTGTTGATTGATTACAGATTGTATTTGATATTGATTATTGATCGGGATATCGGGATTGTTCTGTTATGCCGTTGGGTTCGAGTTGAATCCATATTGATCAGATTTGTATTGATTTGAGCAGTATATTGATATGATATTATTGATATTGTCATTGCCAGATTGAGGAGTGACAGACTTTGAATTCCACACGGGAACGACGTCAGAACTACAATAAAAGAAAGGTATAAGTCAATGTGGTATCGGGAGAACGACTCGAGTAGGATATACCTGAGTTTCCCTAAATCACATACTTATTGTTATTATTTATATTGATTTGAATTGATATGCTTGTTCTATTGATTTATAGAAAGCATGTATTAGACTAGTATTAGACGAGTGATCTTGTGACATAAGTGCCTATAGTGATGGAATCGTCACTGGCACATTGCACATTGTAACAAGATAGTGAATTGGCGATAGTGCCAAAGTCTGTGAAGGATAGGTCAAGACACCGGATGTTTGGTTATATTGAGGTGGATAGAATTGGTGTTTCTTCTATTACTGATGTTCGATATAGGAATGCCAACGTCTGGAAACCGGGATCCCTAGACTAGGATTGAGTCTAGTCTGAGACGTAGAGTCACGAGTCTGATTAATGATTTTATATTGATTATGTTTCTGATTTTGATATATGTTATTGATTTATTTTTACATGCTTTTATATTGTCATATGATTGCATGTTTTGTTGATTTATACTGGGATATATTTCTCATCGGAGTTATCCGACTGTTGTCATGTTTGTATGTGTGCATGACAACAGGTGGGACAAGATCAGGGTCGAGGAGATGAAGAGAGATCATGATTAGAGTGGAGACCACGGACTTTATTGTTGCTGTAGATAGGATTCAGCATTTGACATTAGTTGTTGAACCTTAGTTTAATTTTGATGTATGTTGTACAAGACTTGTACTTTTATACTGATATGTATATTAGATTGAATATCATTACGTTCCACATTTAATATTGTATTAAAAAAAATTTAGACCCTGTTTATTATAATTGATTAAATTTTCCCAATGATGATTACGAACTTGATTAGCGTCCGGGTCCCCACAGCCAGTGTATTGGAACGAGGTAGGAGAGTGGGCAGAATTGGGTCCAGATATCATTAGTCCGACTGCAGAGTTAGTGGTCATGATCTGAGACATGATGAAGACTGTTCAGAGCCGACAGAAGAGTTACACAGACCAGCGGTATAGAGATCTTGAGTTTTCCTTAGGAGATCACGTGTTCGTGAAGGTCGCACCGATGAAGGGTGTGATCAGATTTTTGAAGAAGGGCAAGTCAGTCCCAGATACATAGAGTTGTTTGAGATCCTGGAAAGAGTTGGGACACTCGCATACAGAGTTGTTTTACCGACAAATTTGTCGGAAGTTCATAATGTTTTCCATGTCTTCATGCCGCGAAAGTACATGTCGAATCCTTTGCATGTACTGAACTATGAGCCACTTCAGCTAATGTCGAGCCTGTCCTTTGAGGAGAGACCCGCTCAGATTTTGGACAGACACGAGAGGAGGCTCCGGAAAAATGTGATCCACATGGTCGAAGTCAAGTGGCTGAATCATTCTGAGAAGGAGGCTACTTGGGAGACGAAGAAAAAAATGAGGAGTCACTACCCAGATTTATTCAGTATGTTTTAATTTCGTTCTGTTTGGGGGGGGGGGGGGGGGGGATTGTAAGGTCTATGAAATTTGATATACGTAACTCGTCTGCATGAAATCAAGGGTTTTATTTTAAAACATGTGTTTAATGATTTTTATGCATGTAATGCTTGATTATTTTATGGTTAGAGTTCATTTCATGATTATTTTAAAGTTTCATGCATTAGAGTTTTAAGTTGCATTGGTCTTCGTCGGTCCAGGCTAGGGTCGAGATTTGGAAACCTAGGTGAGTTAGGGTTTGGTCTTTCTTACGAAGACTTGGTCCAGCAGGTGTTGGGTCGTGTTCGAGGGTCTTAGGTGGTGTGATTGAAGTTGTTAAGGGACTGGTAGGTTGTGTTTAATGTTTGGTAAAATTTTCGAGAAAATTGGTTAAGTTTCGAGTTGATTCAGATTAAAACCGGGGCTTTGTTCCAAGTTTTAAAACGAATTGATTAATTTTTGTTACGAGATTGAGTTTACGTATAAGAAATACTTGTAATTATGTTTTAGGATGTTTTAAGGAGTTTGATTAACTTTGGGTCAGAATTTAGAGGTTCAGGGATAAAACGGTCATTTTGGGTTTCTAGGGGCAAAACGGTCATTTTGCACCCGGATCGAGTTGTTAGTCCTAGGAGTGCCCTAATAAAAAAATTTCGTTTTTTTAAATGTTTATGCACCATGTATATGGCTTTTTATGAATATGAAAAATATGTTGCATGCTTGATTTTTAGAAATATTATGTATATGCATGAATGACTTATAAGTGATGAAAATGACGATATTTTTGAAGTATGAGAGTTGATTGTGACTAATAATATATGTATATGATGAGCTGAGGCAAAGACTCAGTGGACGGGTAATGTTGTCGCTGATATCCTTGCCATCGGGTACGACAGTCATATGTAGATGGATCCATCGAAAAAAGCTGATACGATTAGAGCTGATACGAAAGTAATAACTAATTAACTAAATTAAATTAAAGTACATGTATAAGTATATGATGAGCTGTTTTGAAATTCATGCTTTTACGATATGTTTACATTTTTAAGATCATGAAACATATTTTTATTTTAGTACTTTTCGCTGTTGCTTGTTATGTATATATATTTACTACTAACGTTACAGGTGTGTTGAGTCTTTAGACTCACTAGACGTGTATGATGCACGTGATCATGTTGAAGAGGAGGCTAGAGGCGCCGAATTCTGAATAGGCAGGGCTGGATGTGCGCACATGACCCGATGACCATATTTTCCGCACATCACATTTTATGATTTTAGAGTAGACATGAACATTTTTATATGCTTGTTTTGACATTACTACAACAAAAATGGTTTTTCGTAGCGCGCAAATTCTTTTCCGCGGCGCACATTGCACGCTGCACAACTGCAAGCTGTTGAAAGGGCAAGATTATCCGCGACGTATATGTGCACGTTGTTAATGCTATTATCCACGGCGTGCATATGCACGCTGTTAAAACAATTATCCGCAGCATGCAATGTATGCCGTTAATATTCTTTCTAAAAAATTTCAAAACTTAACGACGGGTCAAAAATCCGTCGCTAATTTAGCGATGGTTGTACGTTTAGCGACCGTCGATAAGTTTAGCGATGATATATCATAATCCGTCGCTACTTTTTTGTTAAAATAAAAAAAATATTCTTTTATAATTTAATAAATTTTTTTAAAAAAAATTGCAATATAAATATGCTAACAATACCGATGATCTTAATTAACACTTAAAAATTAACCAAACATTAAAACGAAAAAACGTACTCTAAATCGAAACTAAAACCGTCTAAGAGAGAAAAATTTTAAGTGTTGTGAAGTGGTGTGGAGGAAAATGGATCGATAATGCAGATATTTATAGACAATTTGCGACAGTTTTCGGTATAACTGTCGCATAAATAAACAACCGTCTCTATTAGCGACGATTAATAATACGGCTATTAGCGACTATTGAGGTAAAATCGTCGCTAATAGCGATGGTTTTATTGAAACCGTCTCTATATTTAGCGATGGAAAAAATTGTTCTATATAATTCTCGCCATTTTCGCAGCGTGCTAATATGAATGCCGTGAATAATAATATTGACGATATGCGATTAATGTACGCCTTTAATGTCTATACATGATTTTTTTAACTTATTTATTATTAACAGCACACATAAACATGCAAGCTGTTAATAATATTATTTACGGTGTGCCTTTAATGTGCGCTGCAAAAATTTCATTTATTAACAGCACACATAAATGCATGTTGTGGATATTATTATCCGCAGCGTGCTTTTTCTGCACGCCGTTATTTCTATCGAGTGCAACAATATTAACAGCGCACATATGGGCGCACGCCATTAAAATTAATATTCAAAGTGTGCTTTTAATGCACGCTGTTGAGGACGTGCTGCGAAAAATCATTTTTTTGTAGTGCATGTTGATGATTACCTAGATTTTTTACTTGTTCATTTGTTTCACATATTTATGATGGGTGAGTTGACAATTTTTTACTACAGTATTTTATCTGTTATTTGACTACGATTATTTTTAAAGACATATTTTTCAGCAGTGTTGCATGCAAGCACTATCCATGAATTTTCGAGATTTATCTTGTAAAAAATTTAAAAAAATAGTAGCATTTTAAGTAGTAGATATTTTATTAACAGTGATGTCACCAACGCCTCGGTCCTGGGACGTGACACACCTTCAACTTTTTTGAATTAGTGAGACGATATTTGGTGAAGTTTTTTATAAAAATTACGAAGTTGTTATATTCTTTTAGCGAGAGAGATCACTATTGTTATTTTATGGTTGATAGAAACAATATCTTTAGAAACTTATAGTAGACTCTTCTCTCTGAGTGCAATAACTACGCTAAATTATTGCATTAGTTAGACCAAGTGAAAAGCCTCGTTAGAAACATTAGATTAAGGCCCACTTAGCTTCACATCATTGAGTCGATAATTTTGGCAATCAAAATGTGATTGTGTCACATTGTAAATTTAACACGAAGTTAATGTTGGATCTCGTTTTTCTACACGCCCAAACGCAGCGGAAGTTTAAAAATTTTTATTTATTTTGACGATCAAAATATGTTTGGGCGCTCGTATGATTTAAATCAATACATTCATAGGGTGTTAGAATCGTTATACCTTTGGTGAATTAATCACTGGACACCAACCGATCCGGTATAACAGATCTGGCTCTTGATGAATCCCTACGAACTCTCTTCAAGAGGCTCCTTTCGTTTCGTCTAATCAGGTCCACGACTGAATTGTTTGATCCTCTTCCAAATTGCACTAGAAAATTTGGAAGAACTTTTACGTTGAGATCAAATATTTGTGAGAGGAATCAAATTCCTTTTCTTGAAAAATGGCCTAAATAATTTTGGAGAGTTTTTATGCCATTCACGTGGATGGCTATCTCCAAAAAGATGGGTGGAGGCTAGGTCAATCTATATTTTATATTAAAAACAATAATCTTGACCTAAATTCCATAATTAACTTTAATGGGCTTGATTAATCAATTGGGCTAGTCCAACTAGTTTAATTAATTAATCAAGGTCCATTAATAACTTTAATTATTTAATATGTTGGACTTGTACTCCTACAAGTCCATTAAACATATTCTCAATATATTTAATTTAATATTTAATAAACTCAACCTTTGAACTTAATAAATTAAATATATTATAAATTCAACATTTGAATTTAATATTACAAATTCAACTCCTTGAATTTACCACCTCCAAAATTTAATATTTAATAAACTCAACTTTTGAGTTTAATAAATTAAATCATCAAAATTTTATAAATTCAACTCCTTGAATTTATTCTCTCCAAATTTCATAAATTCAACTTCTTGAATTTACTAACCCATAAATTCAACTCCTTGAATTTATTTTCTCAAAATTTAATTATCATAAAATCAACTCCTTGAATTTACTATATCATAATATAAATTCAACTCTTTGAATTATTATCTCAACGGGAACAAACGATCCAGTGCTTGTGTGACCCTCAATGGTTCAGGGATACAGCTAGCCGTGGGTTCACAACTCTTTGTGATTCATGACAGAATCCTTTATTCGGGCTTACCCTAGTTAGCCCCATTCTTTCTATCAACACCTTGATCAAGAATGTCAGATGTCATTTCTGATTGCACCCATCGGATCATGGTAAGAGCGTCTAGTAGCATCGCCCCATGATCCCCTAGGTATCACTGATAGTGCCTGCAAGAACCAGTCGATTATGATTAACGTACAGTACGATCCCTTCATCTCATATATCCCGATCGAATCTGCAACCATTGGTTCATCGAGGGTTGCATATTAATTCGATAACTATGTGATAACTATAATAGTGGCATCGCGTGTACTATTTGAGAACTCCTTCTCTAACGTACATCTCATACTCTGGCCAGAGATTCCGTGCACTATTATTTCATCAGATCACACAGGATATCCACACCCGTAGGTGAGTGGTGAATCCCCGACTACAATGCACTGGCTATATGTGTCGCAACTGTACCCAACCTCGCCACCTGATGACTCTCCTGGAGCCGGTAAACGAGTCAAAGCACAGCCCTAGCATATAGAGCCTCAGTGTTGTCCCGGGTCGTAAGGACTAATGGTGTATAATCATAATCACGGACTTATCCTCTCGATGAATGATAACCACTTGGAAAGTCCGAGGGAGGGTTGTTCGGTATAATCATCATATAACTACCCATCTGCATGTTTGGACATCACTATGCCCTTACCAAGAAACGCAGTACACAACATCACAGATGCTAGTCTCGAGCTCAAGCGGCCTTTATCCCTGTTTTAGGCGGCTGAATCGACTAGGAACGAATTTAGAATATGCAGTGTTTACAAATGAGTTTCAACATCGAATTACGATTCATTTTTATTAAAGCATAATCAAGGACTTTATCTATGCTGTTTGCATGGGTATACAGATAAAGTATAACAAGACCATAAAAAGTTAAATTATATTAAAATAAAGATTGTATGTTTCACTTGAGTCAATAAATTCCCTAGCCAACCGTTGGCTTACAGGGCATCTACTCTAACAATCTCCCACTTGCCCTAGAGCCAACTACCCTTAACTTTAATCTCATTGTTTCGCGATGCTTTTCAAACAATGGTCCTGGCAAGGGCTATGTAAGTGGATCAGCAACATTATCTGCAGAGGGGACTATTTCGACTGATATGTCTCCTCTTCCCACAATCTCCCGTATGATGTGGAACTTCCTCAGTACATGTTTGGATCGCTGATGAGACCTTAGTTCCTTTGCTTGCGCAATGGCACCAGTGTTGTCGCAGTACGACGGGACTGGATCAACTTCATTAGGAATAACGCCCAACACTTGGACAAAATTCCCCATCCAAACTACCTCTTTGACTGCATCAGATGCAACAATATATTCAGCTTCAGTGGTGGAATCCGCAACGGTGTCTTACTTGGAACTTTTCAAATAGACAGCCGCACCATATAGCATGAATACAAAACCAGAGGTCGATTTCGAATCATCTACGTCACATTGGAAGCTAGAATCAGTGTAGCCTTCCAATTTTAATTCTCCACCCCTTTAGACCATGAACAAGTTCTCAGTCCTTCTCAAGTACTTAAGAATATCTTTCACAGCCTTCCAATTTATTGGACAAGGGTTCGCCTGATATCTGCTTGTAACACTCAAAGCGTAAGCAACATCAGGACGTGTCGATATCATACCATGCATGATACTACCAATAGCTGACGCATATAGAATACGTGTCATCATCTCTATCTCTTCATCAGTTTTGGGACACATAGCTTTAGATAGAGTAGTACCATGACACATTGGTAAGTATCCTCTCTTGGACTCTTCCATAGAGAATCTATTTAGAATGATAACGATATAAATCGCTTGGGTGAGCCCCAACATCCTTTTGATCTATCTCTATAGATTTGTATTCTCAATACATAGGATGGTTCACCCATGTCTTTCATGGAGAATTTACTTGCTAACCATACTTTAGTCGATTGCAGTAATCCTACATCATTCTGAATGAGCAGGATGTCATCAACTTAAAGTGATAGGAATGTCACTGCACTCCCACTAACTTTCTTGTACATGCACGGTTCCTCAGGATTCTTAGCAAAACCAAACTCTTTGATAGTGTTATCAAATCTGAGGTTCCAACTCCTTGACGCCTGCTTGAGACCATATATTGATCATTGAAGTTTGCATACCTTATGCTCACTTTCTACTGAAAATACCTTTCCATCCGCCCCAAGCTTTCGTTTGTAGATCCATTTGCATCCTATGGGAACGATTCCCTCAGGTGGATCCACTAATCTCCAGACTTGGTTTGAATACTTAGAGTTCATCTCTAACAGCATGGCTTCAAGCCATTTGGTTGAATCAGTATCAGATATTGCTTCCTTAAAATTCATTGGATCACATCCAACACAAGACTCATCATGGTCTTGTTCATGAAGAAGCGTATATCTAGCAGGTGGTCTAATAACCCTATCAGACCTTCTAGGAGCTTGTACTTCAACTACTGGTTGTTGGGGATTAGGTTCAACTACTATAGTTGAGGGAGTATCTTGAATTTCTCTTCAAGTTCTATCATCTTTCCTTTTCTATCTAATAGAAACTCCTTTTCTAAAAAGGTGGCATTTCTTGAAACAAACATTTTTGCTTCATTGGGATGATAGAAATAATATCCAACAGAATTCTTTGGATATCCTACAAAGTAGCACAAAGTGGATCTACTATCCAATTTGTCTCCCACTGTCTGCTTCACGTAAGCAGGGCATCCCCATATTCTCATGTAAGAATATTTGGGAGTTTTTCAATCCATATCTCATATGGCGTTTTATCCACCCCTCTAGTATAGACATTATTCAACAACATTTCCGAAGTTTCAAGCGCAAAGCCCCAAAACGATGTCGGCAATTCAGTGAATCTCATCATTGATCGAACCATGTCCAACAAGGTTTGCTTACAATGTTCAGAAACACCATTCAATGGTGGTGTTGCTAGTGGAGTCCACTGTGAGATAATCTCATTCTCTTTTTGAGAACCCAAAATTTCAGCAATTAAGTATTCTCCACTTCGATCAGATCGAAGTGCCTTAATACTTCTTTCTAGCTGGTTTTCCTACTTCAGATCTGAATACTATGAACCTTTCAAATGCTTCAGATTTATGTTTTATCAAATAAACACACCCATACCTCGAATGGTCATCGGTAAAGGTAACGAAGTAGGATTGCCCATATTTTGTGCTAACACTTAGCGGGCCACAAACGTCTGTGTGGATCAAATCCAGTAGACCATGCACACGTTCCACGTTTCCATCGAATGGAGTCTTAGTCATTTTCCTTTTAGACAGGATTTACAAGCAGGTAGAGAATTTATGTCTGACGAGTCAAACATGCCTTCTCCCACTAGTTTGTGCATCCTTCTTTGGGAAATATGACCTAGTCTAGCGTGCCATATTTGTGTGAGATTTGGATCATCTAACTTTCTTCTGTTTGTTGTTGAAATCATGTTTACTTGGACATTCACTTATAATTTCCAGAACATTTCTGGCGCATATAATTTCTTATGTTCGGACTTCTTGCAGTGAAATAAATATGTTCTGACTTATCGGGCTTTGTAGGCCCTTTAAGTGTCCTTCAGAGTTTGCCTCTTATTGGGATTTTTTTTCTTGTGAGGGGCGGAACATTTCTTTCCCTTAACTTGTGGGCCATTTTTCGTCTGACGAGAGGCCCATTAGAAAAACAACAACTCGTTAGGAATCACATATTCCAGGCCCACCACATTCTCAATAAGCTCAGTCATATGTACACAACGCTCATGGGCCAAAGCCCAATCTTGCATTCGTGTAGTCATGAGCTTTTAAAAGTGGTCTGCATCACTGTACGAGTTTCATGCACCATGCAACTCTTGCACATGCATTCGAATGTCAGCAGCATTCCACATTTCTTCAAACTGTCCCTACAGTTCATTTGACACAGAAGCGAGCATGTTACTGTTAGGATAGGCAGCTTATTAGATTTTTTGCTTGTGTTTCCTTACCTTATCTTCTCTTCCTATCTTATCATTTTATTATCTTTAGTTTCCTTGATTTCCTCCATGATTGTTAGGAGGTTGTTAGTTGTTGAGGTTGTTCCTAGTTTTGTGCTAGTTTTTTAGTTTCTATCTATTCTCAAATGTACTATAAATGCTTAGTGTTGGTGATCAATAAAATATACGATTTTTATTCTCTTAAGATTACATGGTATCAGAGCATGGTCGCTAATCGCTCATGGCCGCCAACAACGGAATAAATTTTGGCTCGTTTGGGCTAACCTCTGACTCAGAGGCAACCTCTGGAATCTCTACCTCATCATCTCCTCACGACATGCCATCTACCTCGATACAAATCACTGTCCATCGTTTAAACGGGCAGAACTTCTTGGAGTGGTCACAGTCCGTAAAACTCGCCATTGATGGGCGTGGAAAACTGGGGTATTTGACAGGAGAAGCAGAGAAGCCGGCCGAAACAGAACCAACATACAAAACATGGAGATCCGAAAATTCTCTTGTGATGGCCTGGCTTCTCAACTCCATGGACATCTCAATCGCGAGACCACACATGTTCATGAAGACTGCGAAAGATGTGTGGGACTCGGTAAAAGAAACATACTCAGACTCCGAAAATTCATCTCAAATATTCGAGTTGAAGACAAAGCTCTGGAATCTGAAACAAGGTGATCGTGAGGTAACCATTTACTACAATGAGATGGCGGCTTTGTGGCAGGAACTGGATCTACACTACGATGATGTCTGGGCCAGCAAGGATGATTATGCGAGACAAAAGAAGAGGGAGGAGAATGATCGGGTTTACATGTTTTTGGCTGGAATGAATCAAAATCTCGATGAAGTGAAAGGCCGAATACTTGGAACAAAACCACTTCCGTCAATCCGAGAAGTTTTCTCTGAAATTCGCCAAGAAGAGAGCAGGAAGAAGGTAATGCATACTCATACCGAGAACAATATTGGCCCGATAAGTGATAACTCAGCCTTGGTATCTCGAGACTCGGACTCACCTCCGAATACTGATAAGAAGAAGAAGCCCTGGTGTGACCACTGCCAGAAGGCCTGGCATACTCGAGACAATTGCTGGAAGCTTCACGGAAAGCCACCTGGTTGGAAGAAAAGGTCTGAGAAGGGTCTACAAACCGTGACTGATGTTTCTCAAGGGCCTCCAATCACCTCTGGACAGTTTCCATTCACTCAGGACCAAGTAGACCAACTTGTTAGGTTACTCCGAACCCCAAATCCAATCCCATCCTCTACAAACTGCTCCGTAGCACAAATTGGTAAACGTCCCATTGTTTCTCTCATAGGTTCTAAGGCCGAATGTACCTGGATCATAGATTCAGGTGCAACTGATCATATGACTGGTTCGTCTTCTTTTTTCTCCACTTACAAACCGTGTGCAGGTAATAGAAGAGTTAGGATAGCTGATGGTTCCTTCAACCCGATTGCAGGAGTCGGAGACATCAAACTCTCACAATCTATTACCCTTTCAAATGTCCTCCATGTTCCTAAATTGTCTTGTAACCTTATATCTGTTAGCAAGCTAACTCAAGACCTTAATTGTCAAGCTAACTTTTCAAACTCTCTTTGTGTTTTTCAGGAGGTGGACTCGGGGAAGATGATTGGCAATGCTAGGGAATATGGTGGACTCTACTTCCTTGATGGGAAAATCGACGCTTGTAACGTTGCTCAAGCATTCTCTGGTTTGAAGACTACCTCTATTAATCTGAATAATGAAGTCTATTTATGGCATTGTCGTTTAGGACACCCTAGTTTCTTTTATATGCAAAAGTTGTTCCCAAAGTTGTTTCTGAATAAAAATCCTTCATTGTTTAAATGTGAAAATTGTGCTCTAGCTAAGCATCATAGATCTGTGTATCAACCAAAACCTTATCAACCTAGTAGACCCTTCTCACTAATACATAGTGATGTTTGGGGTCCTTCTAGTGTTATGGGTCTTCTCAGAAAAAAATGGTTTGTCACTTTCATAGATGATCACTCACGTGCTTGTTGGGTTTTTTTGTTGAAAGACAAATCTGAAGTTGAACAAATTTTTAAATATTTTCACAACATGATTGTCAATCAATTTCAAACGAATATCCAAATGATCAGAAATGACAATGGAGGGGAATACTTTAAAGAGACCTTAGGAAAATATTTTAAAGAGCATGGTATTCTTCAACAGAGCTCCTGCACTGATACTCCACAACAGAATGGTGTGGCTGAGAGAAAAAATAGGCACATATTAGAAGTCACCAGAGCTCTTATGTTCTCTAATCATGTCCCGAAATATTTGTGGAGCGAAGCCATTCTAACAGCAGTCTATTTAATAAATAGATTGCCATCTAAAGCCCTCAATTTTAAAACACCTCTGGATATTCTCAAAGGTTTTTTTCCAAACTCGAAATTGTTCTCACCTTCTCTACCTCTCCGGATGTTTGGATGTACTGTTTTTGTGAGAAACCTTGATCGAAACATGAGTAAATTAGATCCTAGGGCTAAAAAATGTGTGTTTGTTGGCTATGGTTCCACTCAAAAAGGGTACAAATGTTTTGATCCAACTTCAAAAAAAATGTATGTATCTTTTGATGTCTCCTTTTTTGAAGAAACACCGTTTTTTGGGCCTCATCTTCAGGGGGAGATAAGGACAAGTGAAGCTGATTTGTTGTCACCTCTTTCGGTTTCTAACAAAAAAAGTGATAAACCTATCCCTGGATTACATGAGGACTCGGTTGCTATACCGACAAGCCCTCAAATTGTGGGAAACATTGATGACATAAATGTGGACTACTCAAAAATTTTGCAGAATAATGAATCTAGTCCCACTACCCCAAATATTCCTCAATCTTCACCAATTGATAAAGGTAGTACTCAAAGAGGAAAATTCTATGAACAAGTCTACCAGCGAAGGGCTTCACATCAAGAGGGGAGAGACATCATAGCTCAACTTGACCATGAGTCCAACTCAGAGCCATCTCCTGAAGGTAAGTTCCCTACCCCTCTGGATCTCCCAATTGCTCTACGAAAAGAAAGAAGATCATGTGCCAAATACCCTATATCAAACTTTGTCTCCTATTCTAGATTGTCTCCACAATTCTCAATATTTTCAGGTAATGTCTCCTCTGTTCATATTCCAAGAAATATTCAAGAAGCCTTAGAGAGTCCTGAGTGGAAGAAAGCTGTACACGAGGAACTTGGTGCCCTTGAGAAAAATCAGACTTGGGTTCTTGAGAAGCTACCTGTGGGGAAGTCTACTGTTGGGTGTAAATGGATGTTTACACCGAAATTTAATGCAGAGGGGATACTTGAAAGATACAAGGCACGCCTTGTGGCCAAGGGCTTCACTCAAACATACGGCATCGATTATTCAGAGACCTTTGCGCCTGTTGCGATGATGAACACTGTCCAAGTGCTGCTGTCCATTGCGGTAAACTTGGACTGGCCTCTTCAACAGCTCGACGTGAAAAACGCCTTCCTAAATGGAGTGTTAGAGGAAGAAGTATTCATGGATCCTCCTCCCGGATTTGAAGATACATGTGGTAAGAAAGTTTGTAGGTTGAAGAAGGCCCTATACGGTCTCAAGCAGTCTCCAAGAGCCTGGTTTGGAAGATTTACCCAATTTGTGTTGAAACAAGGTTATGTGCAGGGGCAATCCGATCATACTATGTTCACAAAGTTCTCGGGATCAAAAGTCTCGGTTTTGATTGTCTATGTGGATGACATTATTCTCACAGGTGATGATGTTGAGGAGATGAGCTCGTTGAAGGAAAAACTATCAAGGGAATTCGAGATCAAAGATCTAGGTGGGCTTCGGTATTTTCTAGCTATGGAGTTTGCTCGGTCAAGCAAGGGGCTGGCTGTTTCTCAGCGCAAATACATAATGGATTTGCTAAAAGAAACAGGCATGAGTGACTGTAAACCCGCTGAGACTCCAATAGATGCAAATAAAAAACTCGGGGAGACCACAACTCAGAATGCCACAGATGTGCATCAGTATCAGAGACTCGTAGGTAAATTGATTTACCTATCTCACACTCGACCAGACATAGCATTCGCTGTGAGCCTAGTGAGTCAATTTATGCACGCTCCCTCTAGAGACCATCTTGAAGCTGTTAACAGAATCCTAAGGTACCTAAAGGGGTGTCCAGGAAAGGGCTTATGTTTCAAGAAGAATGAGAGCAAGAAGTTGGAAGTCTATACAGATGCTGATTGGGCTGGGTCCATTTCTGACAGAAAATCAACTTCGGGCTACTGTACTTTCCTGTGGGGGAACCTTGTCACATGGAGAAGTAAGAAACAGAATGTTGTAGCGCGTAGCAGTGCCGAGGCTGAGTTTAGAGCTATGGCTAATGGGATATGTGAGGCTATTTGGGTTCAAAGAGTGTTAAAGGACCTGAGAATTGAGACTACTCTTCCAATTAGACTGTATTGTGACAATAAGGCAGCAATTAGCATAGCTCATAATCCAGTTCAGCACGATCGGACTAAACACATTGAAGTGGATCGACACTTCATAAAACAAAAGTTAGATAATGGGCTGTTTTGTACTCCATATGTCCTATCAACCGAGCAAGCTGCTGATATCTTCACCAAGGGATTATTTAAACCAATGTTTGAAAATTGTATAAGCAAGTTGGGCATGATAGACATTTATGCTCCAACTTGAGGGGGAGTGTTAGGATAGGCAGCTTATTAGATTTTTTGCTTGTGTTTCCTTACCTTATCTTCTCTTCCTATCTTATCATTTTATTATCTTTAGTTTCCTTGATTTCCTCCATGATTGTTAGGAGGTTGTTAGTTGTTGAGGTTGTTCCTAGTTTTGTGCTAGTTTTTTAGTTTCTATCTATTCTCAAATGTACTATAAATGCTTAGTGTTGGTGATCAATAAAATATACGATTTTTATTCTCTTAAGATTACAGTTACACTTTAGCTTTCATACTATGGTCCTACCATCTTGCATGCTTTGTTAGTTCAACAACACTGACATTAGTGTGTATACTATTTTATCTGAATTCAGAACAATTTCTCAACCAGTCTTGAAAATTAGATTCGATTAGCTTGTTAATAATAAAATTGATTATGTGACGAAATCGAAAATATACTGATACGGAAACAGAATAATGGTTGCTGATTATTTTAAAATAATTTTAAGATATAAAATATGGATTTTATTTTATAAATCTCTCTCCCACTATTTTGACATTTCCACCACCCTCTGATGAAAAAGGGAAATCACATTTCCTTAGTGGGCACGTAGAGTCCAATTAGCCAATTATAATCCCGAATAATATCAGCCAATTATAATTTCTAAAAGGTAGAATCCAATTACATCCCTATGCAACCTGTTAGAGTAGGTGCACGTCGAGCCAAGTGTTGGCCGACTGTTCACGATGAAACTCTTTGTATAAACGATCTTTATTTTAATAATATTTCAATTTATTAATTTGGCGCATCTTTATCTTTATACCCATGCTTGTTGCATAGATAAAGTCCTTGAATATACAAATAGTAGAAAGAATATGAGATGCTCATATGATGAGTATCATGAAACTCATATTTGGAATACTGTATATTCTAAACCGTTCCTAGTCGATTCAGCCGCCACTAAGAAGGATAAAGGCCGCTCGAGTTAGAGACTAGTATCTGCGATGTGAGTACCATGTTTCATTGGTAGGGGACATTGTGATGTCCGAGCATGCAGATAGGTGCTCCTGGTAGAGTGCACTGAACAACCCTCTATAAAGGACTTTCCAAGTGGTTCTCACTTATCGAGTGGAAACGTCCTAGTTTATGGTTGTACACCATTAGTCCTTATGACCCGGGACAACATTGAGACTCTATGTGCTAGCGTTTCACTTTGACTTGTTTACCGACTCTTTTGGGGTCATTAGGTGGCAAGATTGGGTGTTACGGCGAAACATATAGGAGTCGATGCATTGTAGTCGGGGATTCACCGCTTACCTACGGGTATGGATATCCTATGTGTTTTTCATGTATGTGTGGGTTGAAATCTCTGATCAGAGTATGGTGGTAATTATGAAAGGGGTTTCATAGATTACACCATCGATGCAACCACGACATGACACATAGTATCGATTCATTGACAACTCTCGATATACCAATAGTTGTCGAATCGGTCGGGATATATGAGCTGAAGGGACCGTACTGTACGCTAACCATAATTGAATGGTTCTTGCAGGCACTATCATGTGATACCTAGGGAATCACGTAAGCGATGCTGCTAGGCGTTTAACGTGATTGGTTGGGTACTATCAGACTTGAGTTCTGACGTTCTTACTATCAAGGAGTTGATAAGTAAGAATGGAGCAATTGGGGTATGCTCGAATAAGGACATGTTTAGTCCGAATCACATTGAGATGTGAACCCACGGCTAGTTGTATCAATGAACCATTGAGGGCCACACAAGTACTTGCTTTGTAAATCCCGAAGAGAAGTAAAATAGTTCAATGTGTTGAACGGCTTATAAATGTGTTTATAAGCGTAAAGAAAAATAGAAGTATGACTTCTAAGAGAGAAATATAAATTTTAATTTATGGAAGTGTTCCTAAGATTAAAATTTGGCCAAGTAAATAATGTAGTTGAAAATTGTGATTTTCATAAACTTTATTGGGGACTAAATTAAATTAATTCAAATGTTGAATTAATTAAACACTAGTGGACCTAGTAGAGTCTAAAATAATTAAATTAATTCAAGTGTTGAATTAATTAAATAATATTGAGTCTTGTAGAGCTCAATTAAAATAATTATTTAAACTAGTAGGACTTGAGTAAATTCAAGTAATATTTAATTTATCTCAAATGTGTTTGAGATAATTAAAAATTTAGTCCATGGTTTTTAATGTGATTAAAAACCATATTATATGCATGTAATTCTAGGGTTTGCATGCTTTGGGGAGGTGAAGGGTTGGAGACTAGGCATGCAACTTTTTGCAACTTTTGAGAGACAACTTTTGTCAATACCTAGGCTAGTCTCCCACACTCCTCACTATCACACCTTGGCCGAAAATTTGAGACTAATTCTCTCAAAAATTTTTCTTTCCTTTGTTCTTCATTTTCTTGGAGAAAAATTCTTCTCTTTGATAAATCCTTAAGTTTTTCTAGTGCAAAACTTAAGGGGATTTACATAGCCAAGTGGTGGGCCTTATTCTTGAAGGGGAAAAGAAGGAGCTTGTAGATTTCTTTCATCCATACAAGAGCCAAAGTGTTTACACTTTGGTTGGTGCCATTCATCAACTCTAAGGGGTTGATAGGTAAACCTCTTTAAAACATCCTATGAATGTTTTGTTGATTTTGCAAATATTACACAAAACTTTTAAGGGGGCCGAAATTTTTGCTCTAAAAATTATATTTTTCGCTTCCGTTGTGTTTCCGGCCTCCGTAACCGGTCCGCTTTCAAGTGGTATCCGAGCTAAGGTTACGATTTTTGTGTAATATTTGCATAATGTTATGTTGAGATCGATTTCTAACCGTTTGAGATTTTTTTGTGCAAGAAAATCAAAGGGCCGAAAATTTTGAAGAAAAACAAAAAAAAAAAAAAATGATTTTTCGGGCAGCATGTTGCTGCCCGAGGGCTGCCCGAGCTGCCCTGAAATTTCGGGCAGCAAAGGGCAGCCCGAGGGGCTGCCCAAATAAATCCAGCTTTTAAAATAAAAAAAAAAAAAAAAATTTTTTTGTTGTTGCCGGAATCCTGGCGACGGAGCTCCGGCGACGGCGATGACGGCTAGGGTTTCCAAAAGTGTTTTGGACAATCTTAGTGTCATGGGCCTTGAGATGTTGGGCCATTGGATGGCCAACATAATTTGTGAAATTTAAATGGGCCTAAATATTTTTTGGTGAAAAATGGTTTTTGGGCCCTTAAGTTCAAATTTACAATTGTTGCACATATTTTCTCATAAAATAAATAATTGAAGTTGGACTTTAATTATTTATAGTAAATTGTGATTTACAAGAAATTCGATTATAAATAAATTAATTTGAAAGTAGACAAAGGTGTTTGTATACTTTGTTAATTTAATTTATAATTGTGGCGGTTAGTGATTGGATCAAGATATATAATATTGGATCAATTAATTATAGTGATAATTAATTGATGGTGTATGATATGTGATATTATGCATGAAGGATGATCAAAAGCCCAAGCCCAATTTGCTAGGTGTATGCTAGGATATTTGTGTTGTATGATTGTAATAATTATCAATTTATAAAGTGGGCTTGGTTTATGGCCCGTTCCCACCCCCCATGAGATGTATCCCTATGTGCCATGGATATTTAATTGTAAATATTAGAATAGTGGAAGATCAAGATTGGAAGATGGTGGCCTTGGTGATTATGAAGATCGAAGACATGTAATATTGGATGCTAATGTAATAATTTAGTTGCATTGCATCCCTGCATTTACCCTAGGATTGGACCTAGGCCCGTGTTTGGCTCACACGGGCCATTAGTTTTGGGGCAATTGATCATCCTTGTACTGTTTTCTATTTATAATATATGCATGATATGTTATAAATAATGAGTATGTGCGTTATTATTATTATAATAACAAAGTTGCATGAATCCGGCAAACATACGATCAAACATGGCGAGCTTTTAAAATAAAATTAATGATGAGACCTTTCAAAATTAAAAACCCTTATTTTGAATAAGATTCAAAATTAATATCAAGTCCGAAAAGGGGAATTATAAATTTGTTTATAATTTCCTTGTCTTCCATCGACAATGGATGCATGATGAACGCTACCCGTACTCGGGGCTCGGCTCATATTATTGAGGGGGCCCTGGGTGCCGGAAAGCTGTGACATCCATTGACATGGTGATGTGAACTACGTGGAACTCCCATGATTTCGGCTCATATTATTGAGGGAACTCATGGCGACCGTCCATTAAGGTTCAATATCGATGGGTTAGGCTTGACACGTAAAGATGAACGACGTCATATTATTGGGTCCTAATCAAACGTGAGACAAAAGTATATGTAGAGGGTTGCATGGCGATGCAATTGGAAACTACCTTTTAGGAATTGTGATGGCCGATATTATTCGGGATCACAATTCGCTAATTGGACCTTACGTACCTTCTGAGGAAAGTGTTTCCCGTTTTCACTAGAGGGTAGTGAAAATGTCAAAACAGTGGGAGCGATTATTTATAAAGTAAAAGTCCAAACTTTATATCTTATTAAATATTTTAAAATAGTCATTAACATTTATCTGTTTTACTTTTCAGTACAATCTTTGACATGTCATCAATTCGCAACCCGTTTTCGGTCATTCTCGAAAAACACATTCTAACCGGACCAAACTATATCACTTGGCTAAGAAATTTAAAGATTGTCCTAAACTCGGAGAAGATCGCATATACACTTACTGAGGCGCCCCCTGCTGAGGCTCCTATAGGCTGCACTCCTGAGGAATTGCAGACCTACAAGGATTGGTGCGACCATGACTTGAAGGCGAAGTGTTATATGCAGGCTTCGATGAACGATGAGCTACAAAGGCGATTCGAGGATGCTAAGAATGCTGCTGACATTCATATGCACCTCAAGGAGCTCTTCGGTGAGCAGACTCGGCCTTTGAGGCATGCCACAGTGAAGGAGCTCATCACTTTACGCATGCGAGATGGGACTTCGGTCCATGAGCATGGCCTAAAGTTGATTGGGCTCGTGGACAAGCTCGTGGGCATGGATTTGATCTTGCCATCCGAGTTGACCACGGATGTGCTACTGTTGTCACTGCCTAGCTCTTTCGATCCTTTTGTCGTGAACTTCAATATGAACAAGCTCGAGCCCAGCCTTGAAGAGTTGGTGAACATGCTTGTGACCTTTGAGTCCACGATCAAGAAGGAGAAGCCGGTTCTTTATGTGGGCTCTTCATCTGGCACGAAGACCGGTCCACCTGGGAAAGGAAAGAAGCGTTCTTTCAAGCGTCCCAAGAAGAGCGAGCCCTTGAAGAGGCAGACTCCGAGTCCCATAGTGGCAGCCGCGCCAGCCAAGGCTGAAAAGACTGTTGACATCTGTCACCACTGCAAGAAGCCTGGACATTGGAGGCGTAACTGCAGGGAATATCTTGCGCAGAAGGGTTCTGCCAAAGGTATGTTCTACATTGAAGTGAATATCTCTATTAACTCTACTTCTTGGGTATTGGATACCGGCTGTGGCTCACATCTCTGTAATGATTTGCAGGTGATGGGAAGAAGTAGGAGGCTCCGAGAGGGTGAGACCTTCCTGAGGATGGGCAATGGAGCAAGGGTTGCTGCCAAAGCCATAGGAGATGTTTATTTATGTTTGAACAATGATTTTAATTTGGTTTTAAGAGATGTTTTGTATGTACCAGACTTGGTTAAAAACATTATTTCCATTTCTATGCTAGATATTGATGGATTTTCTTGTTTATTTAGCAAAGGTGTTTGCAATATTTACAAGAATGAATGTTTAGTTGGTACCGGTGAACTTGAAAACAATCTCTACACCTTAAAATTAAAAGATATTCCACTCAATCATGTCCAAACGATAACAACAACAAATAAGCGCAAACAAGATACTCTTAATTCGGCACAATTATGGCATGCTCGATTAGGTCATATTTCCTCAAGAAGAATGAACAAGCTAGTGGGAGTTGGCATGTTTGATATGTCTGATATTAACACTCTCACGACTTGTGAATCCTGTCTGAAAGGGAAGATGACCAAAATTCCCTTTAAGGGCCATGCGGAGCGAGCCAAAGGGTTATTGGATTTGATCCATACCGATGTGTGCGGTCCGCTTAGCATCACCACTAAGCATGGACATGCCTACTTCATCACCTTTATCGATGACCATTCGAGGTATGGGTATGTGTATTTGATGAAATACAAGTCTGAAGCCTTTGAAAGGTTCAAAGAATTCAGAAGTGAAGTAGAGAAACAATTGGGACGAAGCATCAAGACACTTCGATCGGATCGAGGTGGTGAGTACTTGAGTGCCGAGTTCCAAGAGTATCTTAGAGAGAATGGGATTCTCTCGCAGTGGACTCCGCCCGCTACACCGCAGTTGAATGGTGTTTCGGAGCGTCGTAACCGGACCTTGATGGACATGGTTCGGTCCATGATGGGGTTCACAGAGTTGCCGCCATCCTTTTGGGGATATGCACTTGAAACAGCGGCAATGTTGTTGAACAATGTCCATACAAAGGCAGTTGACAAGACTCCATATGAGATATGGATGGGTAAGCCTCCCAAGTATTCTTATCTAAGAATATGGGGGTGTCCTGCTTATGTAAAGCAGACAGTGGGAGATAAATTGGATAGTCGATCCATTTTATGCTACTTTGTGGGATATCCAAGGAATTCAATTGGATATTACTTCTATCATCCCCAAGAAACAAAGGTGTTTGTTTCTAGGAACGCAACCTTTTTGGAAAAGGAATTTCTATTGGATAGAAAAGGCGAGATGATAGAACTCGAAGAGGTTCGAGAGACACCCACAGTTGTAGAACCCACACCCGAGAAGCCAAGTGAGGAGATACAAGCTCCTAGAAGAACCGAGAGAGTCTCGAGACCGCCTGTGAGGTATGGTCTGCTTCTTGAAGAGGGCCATGATGAGCCTAACCTTGGATGTGATCCAAGGACCTTCAAGGAAGCGTTATCGGATGCCGATTCATCCAAGTGGCTTGAAGCAATGGAATCTGAGATGAATTCCATGCATTCGAACCAAGTGTGGAATCTCGTGGATCCACCTGAGGGAATTGTTCCCATAGGATGTAAATGGATTTACAAGAGGAAACTTGGGGCGGATGGGAAGGTATTGACCTTCAAGGCGCGATTGGTAGCAAAAGGGTATACTCAAAGGCAAGGTGTTGACTATGAGGAAACCTTTTCTCCAGTTGCGATGTTCAAGTCCATTAGGATTTTGCTAGCCATAGCTGCATGGTATGACTATGAGATATGGCAGATGGATGTCAAGACTGCCTTCCTTAATGGGGATATTAAGGAAGAGATTTACATGTCTCAACCTGAAGGGTTTACATCTATCGGAAGTGAGCATATGGTATGCAAACTTCAAAGATCTATTTATGGTCTTAAGCAGGCATCTAGGAGCTGGAACCTCAGATTCGATAGTACAATCAAAGAGTTTGGTTTTACTAAGAATCCTGAGGAACCCTGTGTGTATAAGAAGGTCAGTGGGAGTGCTGTGACATTCCTGGTTCTTTATGTTGATGACATTCTACTCATTGGGAATGATGTAGGAATGTTGCAATCAACAAAGATATGGTTAGCAAGTAAGTTCTCAATGCAGGACTTGGGTGAAGCATCTTTTGTATTGGGAATACAGATCTATAGAGATAGATCAAAAAGATTGCTTGGTCTCACCCAGTCCACATACATTGATACCATCGTGAAGCGGTTCTCGATGGATGAGTCCAAGAGAGGACATCTACCAATGTGTCATGGCGTGTCCCTATCCAAGTCTATGTCTCCCAAGACTGATGCAGAGATAGCGGCGATGACACGAATTCCGTATGCTTCGGCTATTGGTAGTATCATGTATGGGATGATATCTACACGTCCTGACGTGGCATTTGCACTAAGTGTAGTGAGTAGATATCAATCCAACCCCAGTCTTCCACACTGGAAAGCTGTGAAAGACATCCTCAAGTATTTGAGAAGGACCAATAAGCTGTTCTTGGTCTATGGGGGTGGAGAACTGAAATTGGAAGGCTATACCGACTCTAGCTTCCAAAGCGATGTTGATGACTCGAAGTCAACCTCCGGATTCATATTCATGCTCAATGGTGGTGCTGTCTCTTGGAAGAGTTCCAAGCAAGACAGTACTGCGGATTCCACCACTGAGGCAGAATACATTGCTGCATCGGCTGCAGCAAAGGAGGCTGTTTGGATTAGGAATTTCGTCCAAGAGTTGGGCGTCATTCCAAATGGAGTTGCTCCTATCCCGGTGATGTGCGACAACACGGGAGCCATAGCTCAGGCGAAGGAGCCAAGGTCTCATCAGAAGTCCAAACACGTATTGAGAAAGTACCACATCCTCAGAGAGATCGTGGAAAGAGGAGATGTCGTGATTGACAAAGTCGGCTCCGCAGATAATGTTGCTGATCCACTAACTAAGCCTTTACCAGGACCATCGTTCGAGAAGCATCGCGAATCAATGGGTCTAAAGTATATAGGTAGTTGGCTCTAGTGCAAGTGGGAGATTGTTAGAGTAGGTGCACGTCGAGCCAAGTGTTGGCCGACTGTTCACGATGAAACTCTTTGTATAAACGATCTTTATTTTAATAATATTTCAATTTATTAATTTGGCGCATCTTTATCTTTATACCCATGCTTGTTGCATAGATAAAGTCCTTGAATATACAAATAGTAGAAAGAATATGAGATGCTCATATGATGAGTATCATGAAACTCATATTTGGAATACTGTATATTCTAAACCGTTCCTAGTCGATTCAGCCGCCACTAAGAAGGATAAAGGCCGCTCGAGTTAGAGACTAGTATCTGCGATGTGAGTACCATGTTTCATTGGTAGGGGACATTGTGATGTCCGAGCATGCAGATAGGTGCTCCTGGTAGAGTGCACTGAACAACCCTCTATAAAGGACTTTCCAAGTGGTTCTCACTTATCGAGTGGAAACGTCCTAGTTTATGGTTGTACACCATTAGTCCTTATGACCCGGGACAACATTGAGACTCTATGTGCTAGCGTTTCACTTTGACTTGTTTACCGACTCTTTTGGGGTCATTAGGTGGCAAGATTGGGTGTTACGGCGAAACATATAGGAGTCGATGCATTGTAGTCGGGGATTCACCGCTTACCTACGGGTATGGATATCCTATGTGTTTTTCATGTATGTGTGGGTTGAAATCTCTGATCAGAGTATGGTGGTAATTATGAAAGGGGTTTCATAGATTACACCATCGATGCAACCACGACATGACACATAGTATCGATTCATTGACAACTCTCGATATACCAATAGTTGTCGAATCGGTCGGGATATATGAGCTGAAGGGACCGTACTGTACGCTAACCATAATTGAATGGTTCTTGCAGGCACTATCATGTGATACCTAGGGAATCACGTAAGCGATGCTGCTAGGCGTTTAACGTGATTGGTTGGGTACTATCAGACTTGAGTTCTGACGTTCTTACTATCAAGGAGTTGATAAGTAAGAATGGAGCAATTGGGGTATGCTCGAATAAGGACATGTTTAGTCCGAATCACATTGAGATGTGAACCCACGGCTAGTTGTATCAATGAACCATTGAGGGCCACACAAGTACTTGCTTTGTAAATCCCGAAGAGAAGTAAAATAGTTCAATGTGTTGAACGGCTTATAAATGTGTTTATAAGCGTAAAGAAAAATAGAAGTATGACTTCTAAGAGAGAAATATAAATTTTAATTTATGGAAGTGTTCCTAAGATTAAAATTTGGCCAAGTAAATAATGTAGTTGAAAATTGTGATTTTCATAAACTTTATTGGGGACTAAATTAAATTAATTCAAATGTTGAATTAATTAAACACTAGTGGACCTAGTAGAGTCTAAAATAATTAAATTAATTCAAGTGTTGAATTAATTAAATAATATTGAGTCTTGTAGAGCTCAATTAAAATAATTATTTAAACTAGTAGGACTTGAGTAAATTCAAGTAATATTTAATTTATCTCAAATGTGTTTGAGATAATTAAAAATTTAGTCCATGGTTTTTAATGTGATTAAAAACCATATTATATGCATGTAATTCTAGGGTTTGCATGCTTTGGGGAGGTGAAGGGTTGGAGACTAGGCATGCAACTTTTTGCAACTTTTGAGAGACAACTTTTGTCAATACCTAGGCTAGTCTCCCACACTCCTCACTATCACACCTTGGCCGAAAATTTGAGACTAATTCTCTCAAAAATTTTTCTTTCCTTTGTTCTTCATTTTCTTGGAGAAAAATTCTTCTCTTTGATAAATCCTTAAGTTTTTCTAGTGCAAAACTTAAGGGGATTTACATAGCCAAGTGGTGGGCCTTATTCTTGAAGGGGAAAAGAAGGAGCTTGTAGATTTCTTTAATCCATACAAGAGCCAAAGTGTTTACACTTTGGTTGGTGCCATTCATCAACTCTAAGGGGTTGATAGGTAAACCTCTTTAAAACATCCTATGAATGTTTTGTTGATTTTGCAAATATTACACAAAACTTTTAAGGGGGCCGAAATTTTTGCTCTAAAAATTATATTTTTCGCTTCCGTTGCGTTTCCGGCCTCCGTAACCGGTCCGTTTTCACAACCTCCGCGTGTTTTGCCTCACGTTTAATAAGGACCCAATAATATGACGTCGTTTATTTTCGCGTGTCAAACCGATCCATCAATATTGAATTGTAGTAGACGGTCGCCATGAGTTCCCCCAATAATATGAGCCGAAGTCATGTGAGTTCCACTCAACTCACATCATATGTCCAGTGGAAGTCACAGCTTTCCGGCGTCCAGGCCTCCCCAATAATATGAGCCAGACACTGTCCGCGGGTAGCGATCAACATGCAACCACGGTTGATGGAAGGCAAGGAAAAATTAAACTCTTTTAATTTTTACTTTTATCGGTTTGATATAAATTTTGAATCTTATTCAAAATGAGGGATTTTAATTTTAAAATTGTCTCATCATTTTAATTTAAAAATCGTGTGCCATGAGTTTGTATGTTTGCCGGATTCAAGCAACTATATTATCTAATAATATACATACATGCATACTACTATATATCACATATATCATAATATGACATTGAATGATAAATAAGGATGATCGATCGCCAACACTATTAGATCCATGTGAGCCAAACATGGATCCAGGTCCAAAACCTAGGTGAATGCAGGGATGCAGATGCAACTTATTACAAAAGCTTCCAATATTTTACATGTCTTCATCTTCATCATCGGGCCCACCATCTTCCAGTCTTGATCTCCCACTATTTTTAATAATTACATTTAAATAGCCATGGCACAAAAGGGGTACATCTCATGGGGTGGGAATGGGCCATAAACCAAGCCCACTTTAATAATATTAAATATTAATAAAAAGAATAAAAACAGTAAAATATCCTAACATACACCTAACACATTGGTCAAGGCTCTCGATCATCCTTCATGCATTTAATATCAAATATTAACATCAATTTAATTAAACAATTTAATTAATTGATAAATCATATATTTAATAATTTTATCACTAACCACCACAATTATTAAAAGATTTAATAAATTAAATAAACTCCTTTATTTAATTTCCAATTAAATCAATAATAATTGATTTATTGTAAAAACTCAATTTTTACCATAAATAATTAAAATCATATTCTAATTATTTATTTTACAAGAAAATTATTAATTTTTTCAAAAATAAATTTTTCAAAATAAAAATTGAACCAATTTTCAAAAATATCAAGTTTACCCAAAAATTTGAAAAATCAGAAAATTGCACCCTAGGCCCAAACAATTCAGGCCCATCATTCAGCACGTTTCCCGAGACGATCTCGGGCAGCCGCCCGCGCTGCCCGATCGTATCGGGCAGTGGCGGGCACGCTGTGTGCCCGCGGCGCGCAGGCAGCGCGCAGGCCGCGCGTTCGCTGCGCGCATGATGCGCGCCGACGGCGCGCTCGCTGCGCGGACGCTCCGCGCAGCCCTGCGTGCGCGCCGCGCGGACGCTGCGCGGACGCTCTGCGCTGCCCTGCGCGCGCGCCGCGCGCACGCTGCGCGGACCCTCCGCGCATGCTGCGCGCACGGTCTGCTCGGAACAGTTCCGGGCAGATCCGAAAATAATTTTTTTTTTTTTTATTTCTGGAAAAATAAACCTTTTATGGTGCATCAATTTTCTGAAAAATTTTCTTGTGTGGTTAGAAATAAATTATTCAATATGATTTAAAACCATACGATATAGAGAACCTGCTTCTAATACCACTGTTGGATCCGGTTTTCTACACGCCCAAACGCAGCGGAAGTTTTAAAAAAAATTTAGATCTTGACATTCAAGATGTGTTTGGACGCTCGTATGATTTAAATCAAAACATTCATAGGGTGTTAGAATCGTTATACCTTTGGTGAATTAATCACTGGACACCAACCGATCCGGTATAACAGATCTGGCTCTTGATGAATCCCTACGAACTCTCTTCAAGAGGCTCCTTTCGTTTCGTCTAATCAGGTCCACGACTGAATTGTTTGATCCTCTTCCAAATTGCACTAGAAAATTTGGAAGAACTTTTACGTTGAGATCAAATATTTGTGAGAGGAATCAAATTCCTTTTCTTGAAAAATGGCCTAAATAATTTTGGAGAGTTTTTATGCCATTCACGTGGATGGCTATCTCCAAAAAGATGGGTGGAGGCTAGGTCAATCTATATTTTATATTAAAAACAATAATCTTGACCTAAATTCCATAATTAACTTTAATGGGCTTGATTAATCAATTGGGCTAGTCCAACTAGTTTAATTAATTAATCAAGGTCCATTAATAACTTTAATTATTTAATATGTTGGACTTGTACTCCTACAAGTCCATTAAACATACTCTCAATATATTTAATTTAATATTTAATAAACTCAACCTTTGAACTTAATAAATTAAATATATTACAAATTCAACATTTGAATTTAATATTACAAATTCAACTCCTTGAATTTACCACCTCCAAAATTTAATATTTAATAAACTCAACTTTTGAGTTTAATAAATTAAATCATCAAAATTTTATAAATTCAACTCCTTGAATTTATTCTCTCCAAATTTCATAAATTCAACTTCTTGAATTTACTAACCCATAAATTCAACTCCTTGAATTTATTTTCTCAAAATTTAATTATCATAAATTCAACTCCTTGAATTTACTATATCATAATATAAATTCAACTCTTTGAATTATTATCTCAACGGGAACAAACGATCCAGTGCTTGTGTGACCCTCAATGGTTCAGGGATACAGCTAGCCGTGGGTTCACAACTCTTTGTGATTCATGACAGAATCCTTTATTCGGGCTTACCCTAGTTAGCCCCATTCTTTCTATCAACACCTTGATCAAGAATGTCAGAACTCTTTTCTGATTGCACCCATCGGATCATGGTAAGAGCGTCTAGTAGCATTGCCCCATGATCCCCTAGGTATCACTGATAGTGCCTGCAAGAACCAGTCGATTATGATTAACGTACAGTACGATCCCTTCATCTCATATATCCCGATCGAATCTGCAACCATTGGTTCATCGAGGGTTGCATATTAATTCGATAACTATGTGATAACTATAATAGTGGCATCGCGTGTACTATTTGAGAACTCCTTCTCTAACGTACATCTCATACTCTGGCCAGAGATTCCGTGCACTATTATTTCATCAGATCACACAGGATATCCACACCCGTAGGTGAGTGGTGAATCCCCGACTACAATGCACTGGCTCCTATATGTGTCGCAACTGTACCCAACCTCGCCACCTGATGACTCTCCTGGAGCCGGTAAACGAGTCAAAGCACAGTCCTAGCATATAGAGCCTCAGTGTTGTCCCGGGTCGTAAGGACTAATGGTGTACAATCATAATCACGGACTTATCCTCTCGATGAATGATAACCACTTGGAAAGTCCGAGGGAGGGTTGTTCGGTATAATCATCATATAACTACCCATCTGCATGTTTGGACATCACTATGCCCTTACCAAGAAATGCAGTACACAACATCACAGATGCTAGTCTCGAGCTCAAGCGGCCTTTATCCCTGTTTTAGGCGGCTGAATCGACTAGGAACGAATTTAGAATATGCAGTGTTTACAAATGAGTTTCAACATCGAATTACGATTCATTTGTATTAAAGCATAATCAAGGACTTTATCTATGCTGTTTGCATGGGTATACAGATAAAGTATAACAAGACCATAAAAAGTTAAATTATATTAAAATAAAGATTGTATGTTTCACTTGAGTCAATAAATTCCCTAGCCAACCGTTGGCTTGCAGGGCATCTACTCTAACAGTTAATTATTGCACACTTAAAAGACATTAGAAATTTTGATACAAGTTCGAGTTCAAAAAAGTAAAACCTCGCTCTTTTGAACCTGATAATTGATCAATATTGTTTATGTGAAATTTTCAAATTAAAAGATTTTAATTTTTATCCCTGAAACTTATTTAAATCACCTTCTTTCCTTCCATGCATCTACAAAAATAGTGTCAATACAAGCATAAATGTTAGAGTAGATGCCCTGCAAGCCAACTGTTGGCTAGGGATATTATTAACTCAGTTGTAATAACAATCTTTATTTTAATATAATTCATTATTTCATGGTTTGTTATTTCTCTATCTGTATACCCATTTGACAAATATTGATAAAGATCTTGATTATAATTTAATAAAAATGAATCGCAATTCGATGTTGAAACTCATTTGTAAATACTGTATAATCTAAATCCGTTCCTAGTCGATTCAGCCGCCTAAAAAGTGGATAAAGTTCGCTTGAGCTTGAGACTAGCGTCTGTGATGTTGTGTATTGCGTTTCTTAGTAAGGGAATAGAGATGTCTTAACATACAGATGGATAGTCTTATGATGATTATACCGAACAACCCTCCCTCGAACTTTCCAAGTGGTTACCATTCATCGAGAGGATAAGTCCGTGGTTATGATTGTACACCATTAGTCCTTATGACCCGAGACCACACCAAGGCTCTATATGCTAGGGCTGTGCTTTGACTCGTTTACTGACTCCATGAGAGTCATCAGGTGGCGAGGTTGGGTATAGTTCCGACACATATAGGAGCCAGTGCATTGTATTCGGGGATTCACCACTCACCTACGGGTGTGGATATCCTATGTGATCTGATGAAATAATAGTGCGTGAAATCTCTGGCCAGAGTATGAGATGTACGTTAGAGAAGGAGTTCTCCAACGGTACATGCGATGTGATATGAACCTAGCCAGCCACTATGGGTTCCAAGAACCAATCCCGAGAGGACGCTTGAAGATGTTGCATGTTTCCCTTCATCCAACCATTGAAAGCTTGGAAACAAGGCTCGAGGGGTTCGGGCTGCATCACAATCAAGTAGAGGATGAATTGGAAGCTTGCACCTTAGAACGTTGTGGGAAGTTTGAGCCGCAAGCGCCACACATACTGTCCAAGCCAAACTTCCAGAACCATCAGCGCTCGATCGGTCAAATTATACCGCCCGAGCGGGAACAAGCCAGAAGACATGGTGCTCGAGCGGTAATATCCTACCGCACGAGCGCGCCGCCTGCGTGAAGAATTATTTCTTTCCTAGTTTAGTATTTTAATTATTTTGGCAAGTAGATTTAATATCTTTAAATATGCAATTTTATATAATTAGGGTTTTTTTACCTATATATAAGCTAGAATACTATGTAAAATTTTAACTTTTGTTCATTATTGATTTGATATCAAATTGTGAGATTTTCTCTCAAACACACTTCGGTGTTTTCAAAAAATCGAACTTTCAAAGGTGGATTCTTTTGTCGTTCGTCTATCGTTTTTCACGAGGGTTGCCAAGGACGGGTTCTTTGGAGGTTCTCTTGAACGCAATTTTTTCTAAACCACGTGATCTAGAGGCGATTATCACACCTATCAATTACTTGTTTCAAAGATCGGGACAAATCAAAGATCTCGTGGTCTTTGATTTGCAAGAAATGTTTTGTACATGATCATTAAAATGATGTTTTGTATTTTGATGTATCATTTAGTTGATCATGTTATTACTTTTGATGATATTTGGAAATGTATTTTGAAACTCCTTCCATTTGCAAGAAAATTTTAAATTCCGCTGTATTTTTAATTGTAAGGGGTCAGGGTGTCACATTTAGTGGTATCAGAGCACCGTTCTTCGGACCAATGCATATGACTTCGTCTACTTTCGACTGTCCGGGTATGTTTTCTTTGCATCTATCCATTGTTATCTATTGATTGGTGTTTTGTGAGCATATTGTAGAGTATGCCACCTAAGAGGAAAGCAGTAGAGGGTGAGGATAGTTCTTCCTCGAGAGTTGTCGACGAGTTCGGCAAGTTGCTTAAGGAGCAGGCCAAAGTTCACTGTGAGCAGATTCAGCAGCTGCTTCCATTGCAAGGAACAGGACAAGGTAGAGGCCAAGTGAGAGGCCAAGTAGCTCAGGTAGCTGGCACTGACTCCGTCTTTTCTGCTTTCAAGAGAATGGATCCACCGGAATTCGCAGGTAGCACTGATCCTTTAGTTGCAGTGGAGTGGATCAAGGCTCTAGAGGCGATCTTCGATCGTCTCCAGTACGAAGATAAAGACAGGATCAGCTGTGCAGTATTCATGATGGTAAAGGCTGCACGTATCTGGTGGAATGCAACGAAGGTTGGTGTTGATGTTTCAGTGTTGAAGTGGTCAGAGTTTACTGATTTGTTCTATGACAAGTACTTCCCAGACGCCCTTCGAGCTAGGAAGGTGACAGAGTTTCTGGAGCTTCGACAGGGGAGCTTGAACGTTGATGAGTACATTCTCAAATTCGAGGAGGGTTGTCTGTTTGCCCCATATATTGCTTCCAACGACAAGGACAAAGGCGCTCACTTCATTCGAGGCCTTAGAGCAGAGATTCGGAGGGACATTAACATGTCCAAGGCTGTGACTTTCAAAGAGATTGTGTCGAAGGCGCTGTTGGCCGAGCAGGACGAGAAAGATATCGCCAGGGAGAGGCAAGAGAGGCATCAAGCTGTTATTCAGAGAGGCCAGGGCTCGAATCAGAGAGGCAAGGATCGTTTCAAAGGGAAGGGCAAGATAGAGCCGAGTCCTAGACCACCGCAATTACCAGTTGATCCCGAGAAGCCGCTGTGTCCTAAGTGCAGCAGACATCATAGAGGAGAGTGCAGATTTGGCACTCATTCTTGTTATCGTTGTGGCACGGCAGGCCACATTGCCAGAGATTGTCCGAAGGGAGCGAGCAAGGATAAAGTGCAGGGTCGCATCTTTTCGATGACCAAGGAAGGTATTAATCATGATTTTTCTGTGATCTCTATCACTATTTTGATTTCAGGCAGAGTAGCTACGACTTTGATTGATACTGGTGCTACTCATTCTTTTATGTCTGAATTGTTTTTGAGATCGTTGGGTATAGTTCCTTCTATTCTTCCCCTCCAGCTTAATGCTGTTTTGCCTTCGGGGGACGTGTTGTGCCCGACATCTATTGTTTATGCATGCCCTGTTCATATTGAGGAGCGAGTTATTTTTGCTGATTTGATTGTTATCCCGATGGTTGCCTTTGATGTTATTCTTGGCATGGATTGGCTGTCGACCTATCGTGCTGTTATTGATTGCGTTGCTAAGACGGTGACCTTTGCAGATGATAGCATTAAGGGAGGAGTTCTCGCCAGTGCAGGTACTTCGCTGGTCCTTCTTTTTATTTCTTGTCTTGAGGCTGAGAAGTTGATGTGTAGAGGTTGTGATGAGTTTTTGGCTTCGATTGTGGATGTGGATAGATTGATTAAGTTGAATATTGATGATATTGATGTTGTGAGGGAGTTTGCTGATGTGTTTGAGGATGATGTGCCGGGTTTGCTGCCAGATAGAGATGTTGAGTTTGTGATTGATCTAGCTCCAGGTACGGTTCCTATTTCTAAGGCTCCGTACCGAATGGCCCCTACTAAGATGAAGGAGTTGAAGACGCAGTTGCAGGATCTTTTGGACAAGGGTTTAATTTCTCCGAGTTCTTCGCCTTGGGGAGCTCCGGTTCTTTTCGTTAAGAAGAAAGATGGGTCTTTGCGGCTGTGTATCGACTATAGGGAGCTCAACAAAGTGACGATCAAGAACAAGTATCCGTTGCCACGGATTGACGATCTATTTGACCAACTTCATGGTGCCACTGTATTTTCAAAGATTGATCTTCGGTCTGGCTACTATCAGTTGAAGGTTAGGGAGTCCGATATCCCTAAGACAGCGTTCCGGACCAGGTATGGTCACTATGAGTTTCTTGTGATGTCTTTTGGTCTGACCAATGATCCTTCAGTTTTCATGGACCTGATGAACCGTGTGTTCAAGCCGTATTTGGATAGCTTCGTCATTGTCTTCATCGACGACATCTTGATCTATTCCAAGACCAGAGAGCTTCATGTAGAGCATCTCAGAGTTGTTCTTCGTTTGTTGAGGGAGAAAAGGCTGTATGCTAAGTTGAAGAAGTGTGAATTTTGGTTGGATCAGATTTCTTTTCTAGTCCATGTTGTTTCGAAAGATGGCATAGCTGTTGATCCAGTGAAGAAAGAGGCAGTTTAGAAGTGGCCTATTCCTACTACTGTTTCAGAGGTACGCAGTTTCTTTGGTTTGGCGGGTTATTATCGTCGTTTCATTTCAGATTTCTCCAAAATTGCCTTGCCATTGACCAATTTGATGAGGAAGACTATGAAGTTCGAGTGGTCCATTGATTGCCAAAGTGCATTTCAAGAGTTGAAGGATAGATTGACGACAGCTCCTGTTCTTTCTTTGTCCAGTGGTTCAGAGGATTTTGTTGTCTATACCGATGCGTCGAAGAAAGGCCTTGGTGCAGTGTTGATGCAGCGAGGTAAGGTTATAGCCTATGCTTCTCGCCAGTTGAAAGATTATGAGAAGAATTATCCGACGCATGATTTGGAGCTAGCAGCTGTGGTTTTCGCCTTGAAGATTTGGAGACATTATTTGTATGGCGAAAAGTGTGAGATCTTCACAGACCACAAGAGTTTGAAGTATCTATTTTCCCAGAAAGAGCTCAATATGCGGCAGAGGAGGTGGTTAGAGCTTGTCAAAGACTATGATGTGACTATTAGTTACCACCCGAGGAAGGCGAACATTGTGGCTGATGCTTTGAGCCGTAAGTCGAGTTCTTCCTTGAGTTCTTTGATTCAGAGACCATTGTTGATGGATTTGCAGAGAGAGGAGATTTCTTTGGTAGTTCCGGGGACCATTGCTCGCTTTTCAGCGTTGGTCATTCGGGATACATTGACGGACAGGATCCGTAGAGAGCAGACTGTTGATGTTCAGTTGACAGAGTTGAGAGCCTAGAGCAGAGGAGAGAGGTAACTCAGAGTTTGCGATGAATGGTGATGGTTTGGTGGCTTTCAGAAGCCGTATTTGTGTTCCCGTTGGTGATGATATTCGGCGAGACGTCTTGACAGAGGCTGTAGTGACCCGTTCCAGAATCACCTACTAATGAAGAACTAAGCATGTAATTAACTTAATTAATAATAATCAGAGATAACAGCGGAAATAAGGCTAACGACAATAGTTATACAACCCAATCAAAATCAGAACAACTCAAAATATAATCAAATATACGGTACAACCATATCGAATCAAAAAGATATCGAAGAACTAAACCAACCATCTACTCAACGTCCTCCTCCTCCTCCTCCTGAGCTGTCCAACCTGAGGCCTGCCCCGTGGGAATGGGGTGTCCAAGATAAACAAAACCGAGGACGTGAGCGATAAGAACGCCCAGTACAAAAGCATGAGTATACAAACCTATATGAAATGCACATGCTATGATATGATACCAGGGTAGTCAAGAAACAGGAGTAACAAAGGATCTCAAAATGCTCAGTCTAGAGGCGCCAAGTGGATAGTGAAAGCGGACCGGTTACGGAGGCCGGAAACACAACGGAAGCGAAAATATAAAATTTTTAGAGCAAATTTTCGGCCACCTCATGTTTGTGTGTAATATTTACAAAAACTCCAAAAACATTCATAGGATGTTTGTAGAAATTTACCTATCAACTCCTTAGAGTTGATGAAATGGCTCCAACTTTGTTTATAATAACAAAGCTCTTGTTTTGGTAGAGAAATCTACAAGCTCCTTCTTCTCCCCTTCAAGAATAAAGCCCACCACTTGGCTATGTAAATCCCCTTAAGTTTTGCACTAGAAAAACTTAAGGATTTATCAAAGAGAAGAATTTTTCTCCAAGAAAATGAAGAACAAAGGAAAGAAAAATTTGAGAGAATATCCCTCTAATTTTCGGCCAAGGTGTGATGGATGAGGAGTGTGGGAGACTAGCCTAGGTCTTGACAAAAGTTGTCTCTCAAAAGTTGCAAAAAGTTGCATGCCTAGTCTCCAACCCTTCACCTCCCCAAAGCATGCAAACCCTAGAATTTCATGCATATAATATGGTTTTTAATCACATTAAAAACCATGGACTAAATTTTAATTATCTCAAACACATTTGAGATAAATTAAATATTACTTGAATTTACTCAAGTCCCACTAGTTTAAATAATTATTTTAATTGAGCTCTACAAGACTCAATATTATTTAATTAATCCAACACTTGAATTAATTTAATTATTTAGACTCTACTAGGTCCACTAGTGTTTAATTAATTCAACATTTGAATTAATTTAATTTAGTCCCCAATAATGTTTATGAAAATCACAATTTTCAACTACATTATTTACTTGGCCAAATTTTAATCTTAGGAACACTTCCATAAATTAAAATTTATATTTCTCTCTTAGAAGTCATACTTCTATTTTTCTTTACGCTTATAAACACATTTATAAGTCGTTCAACACATTGAACTATTTTACTTCTCTTCGGGATTTACAAAGCAAGTACTTGTGTGGCCCTCAATGGTTCATTGATACAACTAGCCGTGGGTTCACATCTCAATGTGATTCGGACTAAACATGTCCTTATTCGAGCATACCCCAATTGCTCCATTCTTACTTATCAACTCCTTGATAGTAAGAACGTCAGAACTCAAGTCTGATAGTACCCAACCAATCACGTTAAACGCCTAGCAGCATCGCTTACGTGATTCCCTAGGTATCACATGATAGTGCCTGCAAGAACCATTCAATTATGGTTAGCGTACAGTACGGTCCCTTCAACTCATATATCCCGACCGATTCGACAACTATTGGTCTATCGAGAGTTGTCAATGAATCGATACTATGTGTCATGTTGTGGTTGCATCGATGGTGTAATCTATGAAACCCCTTTCATAATTACCACCATACTCTGATCAGAGATTTCAACCCACATATACATGAAAAACACATAGGATATCCATACCCGTAGGTAAGCGGTGAATCCCCGACTACAATGCATCGACTCCTATATGTTTCGCCGTAACACCCAACCTTGCCACCTAATGACCCCATAAGAGTCGGTAAACAAGTCAAAGTGAAACGCTAGCACATAGAGTCTCAATGTTGTCCCGGGTCATAAGGACTAATTCTGTACAACCATAAACCAGGACTTTTCCACTCGATAAGTGAGAACCACTTGGAAAGTCCTTTTATGGAGGGTTGTTCAGTGCACTCTACAAGGAGCACCTATCTGCATGCTCGGACATCACAATGTCCCCTACCAATGAAACATGGTACTCACATCGCAGATACTAGTCTCTAACTCGAGCGGCCTTTATCCTTCTTAGTGGCGGCTGAATCGACTAGGAACGGTTTAGAATATACAGTATTCCAAATATGAGTTTCATGATACTCATCATATGAGCATCTCATATTCTTTCTACTATTTGTATATTCAAGGACTTTATCTATGCAACAAGCATGGGTATCAAGATAAAGATGCGCCAAATTAATAAATTGAAATATTATTAAAATAAAGATCGTTTATACAAAGAGTTTCATTGTGAACAGTCGGCCAACACTTGGCTCGACGTGCACCTACTCTAACAATCTCCCACTTGCACTAGAGCCAACTACCTATATACTTTAGACCCATTGATTCGCGATGCTTCTCGAACGATGGTCCTGGTAAAGGCTTAGTTAGTGGATCAGCAACATTATCTGCGGAGCCGACTTTGTCAATCACGACATCTCCTCTTTCCACGATCTCTCTGAGGATGTGGTACTTTCTCAATACGTGTTTGGACTTCTGATGAGACCTTGGCTCCTTCGCCTGAGCTATGGCTCCCGTGTTGTCGCACATCACCGGGATAGGAGCAACTCCATTTGGAATGACGCCCAACTCTTGGACGAAATTCCTAATCCAAACAGCCTCCTTTGCTGCAGCCGATGCAGCAATGTATTCTGCCTCAGTGGTGGAATCCGCAGTACTGTCTTGCTTGGAACTCTTCCAAGAGACAGCACCACCATTGAGCATGAATATGAATCCGGAGGTTGACTTCGAGTCATCAATATCGCTTTGGAAGCTAGAGTCGGTATAGCCTTCCAATTTTAGTTCTCCACCCCCATAGACCAAAAACAACTTATTGGTCCTTCTCAAATACTTGAGGATGTCTTTCACAGCTTTCCAGTGTGGAAGACCAGGGTTGGATTGATATCTACTCACTACACTTAGTGCAAATGCCACGTCAGGACGTGTAGATATCATCCCATACATGATACTACCAATAGCCGAAGCATACGGAATTCGTGTCATCGCCTCTATCTCTGCATCAGTCTTGGGAGACATAGACTTGGATAGGGACACGCCATGACACATTGGTAGATGTCCTCTCTTGGACTCATCCATCGAGAACCGCTTCACGATGGTATCAATGTATGTGGACTGGGTGAGACCAAGCAATCTTCTTGATCTATCTCGATAGATCTGTATTCCCAATACAAAAGATGCTTCACCCAAGTCCTGCATTGAGAACTTACTTGCTAACCATATCTTTGTTGATTGCAACATTCCTACATCATTCCCAATGAGTAGAATGTCATCAACATAAAGAACAAGGAATGTCACAGCACTCCCACTGACCTTCTTATACACACAGGGTTCCTCAGGATTCTTAGTAAAACCAAACTCTTTGATTGTACTATCGAATCTGAGGTTCCAGCTCCTCGATGCCTGCTTAAGACCATAAATAGATCTTTGAAGTTTGCATACCATATGCTCACTTCCGATGGATGTAAACCCTTCAGGTTGAGACATATAAATTTCTTCCTTAATATCCCCATTAAGGAAGGCTGTCTTCACATCCATCTGCCATATCTCATAGTCAAACCATGCAGCTATGGCTAGCAATATCCTAATGGACTTGAACATCGCAACTGGAGAAAAGGTTTCCTCATAGTCAACACCTTGTCTTTGAGTATACCCTTTTGCTACCAATCGCGCCTTGAAGGTCAATACCTTCCCATCCGCCCCAAGTTTCCTCTTGTAAATCCATTTACACCCTATGGGAACAGTTCCCTCAGGTGGATCCACAAGATTCCACACTTGGTTCGAATGCATGGAATTCATCTCAGATTCCATTGCTTCAAGCCATTTGGATGAATCGGCATCAGATAACGCTTCCTTGAAGGTCCTTGGATCACATCCAAGATTAGGCTCATCATGGCCCTCTTCAAGAAGCAGACCATACCTCACAGGTGGTCTCGAGACTCTCTCGGTTCTTCTAGGAGCTTGTATCTCCTCACTTGGCTTCTCGGGTGTGGGTTCTACAACTGTGGGTGTCTCTCGAACCTCTTCGAGTTCTATCATCTCGCCTTTTCTATCCAATAGAAATTCCTTTTCCAAAAAGGTTGCGTTCCTAGAAACAAACACCTTTGTTTCTTGGGGATGATAGAAGTAATATCCAATTGAATTCTTTGGATATCCCACAAAGTAGCATAAAATGGATCGACTATCCAATTTATCTCCCACTGTCTGCTTCACATAAGCAGGACACCCCCATATTCTTAGATAAGAATACTTGGGAGGCTTACCCATCCATATCTCATATGGAGTCTTGTCAACTGCCTTTGTATGGACATTGTTCAACAACATTGCCGCTGTTTCAAGCGCATATCCCCAAAAGGATGGCGGCAACTCTGTGAACCCCATCATAGACCGAACCATGTCCATCAAAGTCCGGTTACGACGCTCCGAAACACCATTCAACTGCTGGTGTAGCGGGCGGAGTCCACTGCGAGAGAATCCCATTCTCCTTAGATACTCTTGGAACTCGGCACTCAAGTACTCACCACCTCGATCCGATCGAAGTGTCTTGATGCTTCGTCCCAATTGCTTCTCTACTTCACTTCTGAATTCTTTGAACCTTTCAAAGGCTTCAGACTTGTATTTCATCAAATACACATACCCATACCTCGAATGGTCATCGGTAAAGGTGATGAAGTAGGCATGTCCATGCTTAGTGGTGATGCTAAGCGGACCGCACACATCGGTATGGATCAAATCCAATAACCCTTTGGCTCGCTCCGCATGGCCCTTAAAGGGAATTTTGGTCATCTTTCCTTTTAGACAGGATTCACAAGTCGTGAGAGCGTTAATATCAGACATATCAAACATGCCAACTCCCACTAGCTTGTTCATCCTTCTTGAGGAAATATGACCTAATCGAGCATGCCATAATTGTGCCGAATTAAGAGTATCTTGTTTGCGCTTATTTGTTGTTGTTATTGCTTGGACATTGTTAAGTGGAATATCTTTCAATTTTAAGGTATAGAGATTGTTTTCAAGTTCACCAGTACCAACTAAACATTCATTCTTGTAAATATTGCAAACACCTTTGCCAAATAAACAAGAATATCCATCAATATCAAGCATAGGAATGGAAATAATGTTTTTAATCAAGTCTGGTACGAATAAAAACATCTCTTAATACAAACTTAAAATCATTGTTCAAAATTAAACAAACATCTCCTACGGCTTTGGCAGCAACCCTTGCTCCATTGCCCATCCTCAAGAAGGTCTCACCCTCTCGGAGCTTCCTACTTCTTCCCATCACCTGCAAATCATTACAGAGATGTGAGCCACAGCCGGTATCTAATACCCAAGAAGTAGAATTAATTGAGATATTACTTCAATATAGAACATACCCTTGGCAGAACCCTTCTGCGCAAGATATTCCCTGCAGTTACGCCTCCAATGTCCAGGCTTCTTGCAGTGGTGACAGATGTCAACAGTCTTTTCAGCCTTCACTGGCGCGGCTGCCACAACGGGACTCGAAGTCTGCCTCTTCAAGGGCTCGCTCTTCTTGGTACGCTGGAAAGAACGCTTCTTTCCCTTCCCAGGTGGACCGGTCTTCGTGCCAGATGAAGAGCCCACATAAAGAACCGGCTTCTCCTTCTTGATCGTGGACTCAAAGGTCACAAGCATGTTCACCAACTCTTCAAGGCTGGGCTCAAGCTTGTTCATATTGAAGTTCACGACAAAAGGATCGAAAGAGCTGGGCAATGACAACAGCAACACATCCGTGGTCAACTCCGAATGGCAAGATCAAATCCATGCCTACGAGCTTGTCCACGAGCCCAATCAACTTTAGGCCATGCTCATGGACCGAAGTCCCATCTCGCATGCGTAAAGTGATGAGCTCCTTTACTGTGGCATGCCTCAAAGGCCGAGTCTGCTCTCCGAAGAGCTCCTTGAGGTGCATATGAATGTCAGCAGCATTCTTAGCATCCTCGAATCGCCTTTGCAGCTCATCGTTCATCGAAGCCTGCATATAACACTTCGCCTTCAAGTCATGGTCACACCAATTCCTTGTAGGTCTGCAGTTCCTCAGGGACTGCAGCTAGTCGGAGCCTCAGCAGGGGGCGACTCAGTCAGTGTATATGCGATTCTCTCCGAGTTTAGGACAATCTTTAAATTTCTTAGCCAAGTGATATAGTTTGGTCCGGTTAGTATGTGTTTTTCGAGAATGACCGAAAACGGGTTGCGAATTGATGACATGTCAAAGATTGTACTGAAAAGTAAAACAGATAAATGTTAATGACTATTTTAAAATATTTAATAAGATATAAAGTTTGGACTTTTACTTTATAAATAATCGCTCCCACTGTTTTGACATTTTCACTACCCTCTAGTGAAAACGGGAAACACTTTCCTCAGTAGGTACGTAAGGTCCAATTAGCGAATTGTGATCCCGAATAATATCGGCCATCACAACTCCTAAAAGGTAGTTTCCAATTGCATCGCCATGCAACCCTCTACGTATACTTTTGTCTCACGTTTGATTAGGACCCAATAATATGACGTCGTTCATCTTTACGTGTCAAGCCTAACCCATCGATATTGAACCTTAATGGACGGTCGCCATGAGTTCCCTCAATAATATGAGCCGAAATCATGGGAGTTCCACGTAGTTCACATCACCATGTCAATGGATGTCACAGCTTTCCGGCACTCCAGGGCCCCCTCAATAATATGAGCCGAGCCCCGAGTACGGGTAGCGTTCATCATGCATCCATTGTCGATGGAAGACAAGGAAATTATAAACAAATTTATAATTCCCCTTTTCGGACTTGATATTAATTTTGAATCTTATTCAAAATGAGGGTTTTTAATTTTGAAAGGTCTCATCATTAATTTTATTTTAAAAGCTCGCCATGTTTGATCGTATGTTTGCCGGATTCATGCAACTTTGTTATTATAATAATAATAACGCACATACTCATTATTTATAACATATCATGCATATATTATAAATAGAAAACAGTACAAGGATGATCAATCGCCCCAAAACTAATTGCCCGTGTGAGCCAAACACGGGCCTAGGTCCAATCCTAGGGTAAATGCACGGGATGCAATGCAACTAAATTATTACATTAGCATCCTATATTACATGTCTTCGATCTTCATAATCACCAAGGCCACCATCTTCCAATCTTGATCTTCCACTATTCTAATATTTACATTAAATATCCATGGCACATAGGGATACATCTCATGGGGGTGGGAACGGGCCATAAACCAAGCCCACTTTATAAATTGATAATTATTACAATCATACAACACAAATATCCTAGCATACACCTAGCAAATTGGGCTTGGGCTTTTGATCATCCTTCATGCATAATATCACATATCATACACCATCAATTAATTATCACTATAATTAATTGATCCAATATTATATATCTTGATCCAATCACTAACCGCCACAATTATAAATTAAATTAACAAAGTATACAAACTACCTTTGTCTACTTTCAAATTAATTTATTTATAATCGAATTTCTTGTAAATCACAATTTACTATAAATAATTAAAGTCCAACTTCAATTATTTATTTTATGAGAAAATATGTGCAACAATTGTAAATTTAAACTTAAGGGCCCAAAAACCATTTTTTTCACAAAAATATTTTGGCCCATTTAAATTTCACAAATTATGTTGGTCATCCAATGGCCCAACATCTCAAGGCCCATGACACTAAGATTATCCAAAACACTTTTGGAAACCCTAGCCGTCATCGCCGTCGCCGGAGCTCCGTCGCCGGATTCCGGCCACAACAAAAAAAATTTTTTTTTTATTAAAAACTGGAAGTTTCGGGCAGCCCCTTGGGCTGCCCCTCGGCTGCCCGAAATTTTCGGGCAGCCCTCGGGCAGCCCCGAAAACTTTATTTTTTTTTTGTTTTGTAAAAATTCGGCCTTGATGTTTTTTGTTGCACAAAAATCTCAAACGGTTAGAAATCGATCTCAATACAATATTATGCAAATATTACACAAAAAACGTAACCAAAGCTCGGATACCACTTGAAAGCGGACCGGTTACGGAGGCCGGAAACGCAACGGAAGCGAAAAATATAATTTTTAGAGCAAAAATTTCGGCCCCCTTAAAAGTTTTGTGTAATATTTGCAAAATCAACAAAAACATTCATAGGATGTTTGTAGAAATTTACCTATCAACTCCTTAGAGTTGATGAAATGGCTCCAACTTTGTTTATAATAACAAAGCTCTTGTTTTGGTAGAGAAATCTACAAGCTCCTTCTTCTCCCCTTCAAGAATAAGGCCCACCACTTGGCTATGTAAATCCCCTTAAGTTTTGCACTAGAAAAACTTAAGGATTTATCAAAGAGAAGAATTTTTCTCCAAGAAAATGAAGAACAAAGGAAAGAAAAATTTTGAGAGAATAAGTCTCAAATTTTCGGCCAAGGTGAGATAGTGAGGAGTGTGGGAGACTAGCCTAGGTATTGACAAAAGTTGTCTCTCAAAAGTTGCAAAAAGTTGCATGCCTAGTCTCCAACCCTTCACCTCCCCAAAGCATGCAAACCCTAGAATTACATGCATATAATATGGTTTTTAATCACATTAAAAAACCATGGACTAAATTTTAATTATCTCAAACACATTTGAGATAAATTAAATATTACTTGAATTTACTCAAGTCCCACTAGTTTAAATAATTATTTTAATTGAGCTCAATATTATTTAATTAATTCAACACTTGAATTAATTTAATTATTTTAGACTCTACTAGGTCCACTAGTGTTTAATTAATTCAACATTTGAATTAATTTAATTTAGTCCCCAATAATGTTTATGAAAATCACAATTTTCAACTACATTATTTACTTGGCCAAATTTTAATCTTAGGAACACTTCCATAAATTAAAATTTATATTTCTCTCTTAGAAGTCATACTTCTATTTTTTCTTTACGCTTATAAACACATTTATAAGCCGTTCAACACATTGAACTATTTTACTTCTCTTCGGGATTTACAAAGCAAGTACTTGTGTGGCCCTCAATGGTTCATTGATACAACTAGCCGTGGGTTCACATCTCAATGTGATTCGGACTAAACATGTCCTTATTCGAGCATACCCCAATTGCTCCATTCTTACTTATCAACTCCTTGATAGTAAGAACGTCAGAACTCAAGTCTGATAGTACCCAACCAATCACGTTAAACGCCTAGCAGCATCGCTTACGTGATTCCCTAGGTATCACATGATAGTGCCTGCAAGAACCATTCAATTATGGTTAGCGTACAGTACGGTCCCTTCAGCTCATATATCCCGACCGATTCGACAACTATTGGTCTATCGAGAGTTGTCAATGAATCGATACTATGTGTCATGTCGTGGTTGCATCGATGGTGTAATCTATGAAACCCCTTTCATAATTACCACCATACTCTGATCAGAGATTTCAACCCACACATACATGATAAACACATAGGATATCCATACCCGTAGGTAAGCGGTGAATTCCCGACTACAATGCATCGACTCCTATATGTTTCGTCGTAACACCCAACCTTGCCACCTAATGACCCCATAAGAGTCGGTAAACAAGTCAAAGTGAAACGCTAGCACATAGAGTCTCAATGTTGTCCCGGGTCATAAGGACTAATTCTGTACAACCATAAACCAGGACTTTTCCACTCGATAAGTGAGAACCACTTGGAAAGTCCTTTTATGGAGGGTTGTTCAGTGCACTCTACAAGGAGCACCTATCTGCATGCTCGGACATCACAATGTCCCCTACCAATGAAACATGGTACTCACATCGCAGATACTAGTCTCTAACTCGAGCGGCCTTTATCCTTCTTAGTGGCGGCTGAATCGACTAGGAACAGTTTAGAATATACAGTATTCCAAATATGAGTTTCATGATACTCATCATATGAGCATCTCATATTCTTTCTACTATTTGTATATTCAAGGGCTTTATCTATGCAACTAGCATGGGTATAAAGATAAAGATGCGCCAAATTAATAAATTGAAATATTATTAAAATAAAGATCGTTTATACAAAGAGTTTCATTGTGAACAGTCGGCCAACACTTGGCTCGACGTGCACCTACTCTAACATTATCGACTCTTGTTATGGAAGTCACTGTCATGGAAACTGAGTTCGCAGAATCCTACACCTTTCAGACTCTTGTTCCAGTGAATACTTATGTTAAGAAAATCAAGGAACGTGCTCAATCTTCTCCAAGAGATACTGCATCTAGTGCTCCTGTACCTACACAAGTGATTGTCCAACCTCAACAATCTTCTTCTCTTCTCTTATTCGGAGATCTGATTTTAGCCACTGTGGATGCTGTAGTTAATTCAAAGGCTCAAGTAGCAATTTCTACTAAAGATATAGCTACTGATCCTCCACAAGATCATGTTTTTTTGAGCCAGTATCTGCACCACCTCCGCCTCCTTTTCTTGAACCAATTACGATAGAGGCTTCAGAGGCTACTCATGTGCCCATCATACCATTAATCTCTCCCAACCAAGTGCAAGTTGAAAATATTGCGGCTGAAACATTTCTGCTGAGACTTCTCTTCATCATACTGCAACAATACCCTTCTGTTGAAACTGATGTGACTGAGAACATCCCAAACACTATTCAAACATTGACTAATTTTACCGATGTTTCTCAGTCCTCTATAGATTTAGAAAATAATCCATCTCCTGCATTGGAAGTGCTTGTAGCTCTTGCTCAAAAAAAAAAAAAAGTGCTTGTAGCTACTGACCCCTCTACTGTGCTTTCATCCGGAAGACACAGCAAAAGCCCAAGAAGCTCGTATTCGGGAGACCCGGGAAAGATTCGAAAGATATGAAGGTCTTGAGGCTCTTTCACTAGAATCTGATGTTATTACTCCCAATGAATCCAAACTATAAGATCTTGCTGCCATGAGCAGATCACTTGAATTCTTAATTAAGGATACTGATCAATACAATGTTACTGATACAAAGAATGGTTTGGAGCTTTTCAAAACCAGGATAATGGGACACGTGAAGTTTATTCAAAATGATATACTCTCTCTCTCTCTCTCTGTCTGTATCCTTCTTTCAATTCAAAGCAGATATTATTAAATCCCATGCATCTATGATGGGAAAATAGAATGTCCTCGTGGAAACTCAGAATATAAGTCATCAGCATGGTTCGTCGGAACGGTTGCGGTGCTTGGAACGGGAACTATTATTCCAGTTCCAATGTTGTGTTGCGGAACGGTTCGGAACCCTTGTATAAAAAAATTAATAAATTCAAAAAATTGGTAAAAAAATTTAAATATAAATTACATTATACTAAAAAATAAAATATTTGAAGTTATTACAAATTAATATTCAATACAAAACTATTTTACAATAATAGCACAATAAGAAATAAATACTAAAAATTATAACATACCAAAGCTAATACATGAAAGAACTCAACCAAAGAACTCAACCAAACCATAAATTACCTTCAATTTCTTAAACCCTCTATCAACTCAAGAATATAGTATTCTTACCTTGATGCTTGGAAATTGAGATAGGAAAATCTAAACAACAAACTAAAATCCTTGTGCTTGAGGTAGAAGATGAGGGAGAGAAAACCTTGGAGAGAAGAAGGCTTGAATCGATGGAATGATAAGGGACAGAAGAAAATGATTAGAAAGCCCTCGCCAATGCAATATATAATTCCTTTAGCGCCTGAAAACGTGTTTCCTTTTTTTTTTTTACAGATTGCTGGCGCATATGCGTGAATTTACGGGCGCATACGCGCGCCCTGTTCTGCCCAACACGCGCAATGGCGCGAGATCTGGCGCATAGGCGCACCACATTCTGCCGAAAAACTCATTTTTAACTTCCGAATTAGCAAAAGTGGTCAACATGAAAGTTGTAGCCCAATGTGTTTTCTTGCATCTCCAATTAGCCTCATGTCATTTGAAGGTCTGAGTAAAAAGTTATGCTCATTTTCCTAACATGTGTTCGTGCAAGAACAACGATACACACGACACACTTCGGGTCACTTTTGGGTCGTCTTCCCTAATGATTTGAATAAAACTCAAAACATGAAACTTATAGCCTTATATCTTATCTTTCTAATGGAAGTGGCCTCACAACAATTGGATCAATATACAAGACATTATACTAAAAACCACAACTACTGCCACATTTCCCGTTCCGCCATGGGCGGAGGTTGGTTGGGGGCTAGGTTGGGCTCTAGCCCCACCTAATTTTTTTTTAAAAATAATATGTATGCTTTATTTTAAAAATTTGTTGACTAGCCCCAATCAATTTTCTCTTTCTTATTCATTCTCTGCACTCTTGTGACATCTTCATTCTTCTCTCTCAAGTCATCACAATTTTCGTTACTTTAAATGGCCGTAACTTCACCGTCGGTCGTCGATTTTCAAAATCGATTGTAGATTCGGAAAGCCCGCGACATAAACTTTCTTTTAATACCAAATTTTCAAAATTTCTTTTTCGCCTTGAAATCGGTCGTCGTTTCCACAGGAAATCGTGAGAAAATTTTAATGTTAGACTTACTACAGCTTGTTCATGTTGTTCTCATTTAGATTTCGAATTTTAAAGGTAATTTCAGATTTCTTTGTGTGCTGTGCTGCTGATTCTCCACAAGCTCCGATGGTTCGCGGGAATGGCCGTTAAGCGGTCGGAACGGTCGTTGCGGAACGAGAACGATGACCGCCGTTCCAAAGTTCCAGGCAAAGCGTGTGATTGTTTTTGTGCGCTGTTTCTTCGACTTTTTAGCGGCGATTAAACGCGATGTGGAACGGAACGGCAGAGCGGAACGCAAGGGGCGGAGCCAGGATTCAAAATTACCTGGGGCTGGCTCCGTCCCAACTGTATTTAATAAATTAAATAATTAACTAAAAAATTTAAAATAAAAATATAAACATTGACTTCATGAAAACATAGAATAAGTGTATTTAATATTTAATACTTTCGAAAACATGAAGCTAAAACACTACTGAAGTTGTATCTTCGATTTTTTTTAATTTAACTTATATGGCTAACTAAATCAAATCAACATTACCGACTAAATAATTGTTACTTTAACTCAATAAACTTCGAACAATTATAATTTTTATTCCAAAACATTCTCGAAGTTACATTTGACAATTCTAAGGCATAATACATTTAAATATAAAATTTTGTAAGTTCAAAATCTCATTTACAATATTTTTAATTTTTCAAAAATTCATAACAAATTTCATAAATTTTCATTTATATTTTCTATAGCATCTAAACATCCAAATATAATAACACACTAAAAATTGAAAACCCCCCAATATAAGATCTGAAAATTCGAAATAATGCCCAAATAAATTCCGAAAATTATCAATACCTCCAATCGGCTCAATATAGTACCTACATCATCAATTTAACATATATAAATTATGGGAATTCAGAAGAACCAACATTCGAAACACTAA